>NC_134358.1:34445757-34493257 GCF_048569485.1 Anomaloglossus baeobatrachus
TATCCATCTCCTGCGTAACTTCAACTTCGTCACTGATTCTTGCACATTATTGTCAAGAATCTGCTGATACTGAGTTGAATCCATGCGACCCTCAACTTTAACAAGATTCCCAGTGCCGGCATTGGCCACACAGCCCCAAAGCATGATGGAACCTCCACCAAATTTTACTGTGGGTAGCAAGTGCTTTTTTTGGAATGCCGTGTTTTTTGCCTCCATGCATAACGCCTTTTTGTATGACCAAACAACTCAATCTTTGTTTCATCAGTCCACAGGACCTTCTTCCAAAATGTAACTGGCTTGTCCAAATGTGCTTTTGCATACCTCAGGCGACTCTGTTTGTGGCGTGCTTGCAGAAACGGCTTCTTTCGCATCGCTCTCCCATACAGCTTCTCCTTGTGCAAAGTGCGCTGTATTGTTGACCGAGGCACATTGACACCATTTGCAGCAAGATGAAGCTGCAGGTCTTTGGAGGTGGTCTGTGGATTGTCCTTGACTGTTCTCACCATTCTTCTTCTCTGCCTTTCTGATATTTTTCTTGGCCTGCCACTTCTGGGCTTAACAAGAACTGTACCTGTGTTCTTCCATTTCCTTACTATGTTCCTCACAGTGGAAACTGACAGTTTAAATCTCTGAGACAACTTTTTGTACCTTCCCCTGAACAACTATGTTGAATAATCTTTGTTTTCAGATCATTTGAGAGTTGTTTTGAGGAGCCCATGATGCTTCATAGTAGATTCAAATAGGAGAACAACTTGCAAATGGCCACCTTAAATACCTTTTCTCTTGATTGGATACACCTGCCTATGAAGGTCAAAGCTCAATGAGGTTACAAAACCAATTTAGTGCTTTAATAACTCAGTAAAAAGTAGTTAGGAGTGTTCAAAACAAGAAATTGATAAGGGTGCCCATACTTTTGCACCGGTCAAATTTTGTGTAAATGCGGATTGCACATTTTCTGTTAGTACAATAAACCTCATTTCAATCCAGAAATATTACTCAGTCCATCAGTTATTAGAGATATGAAACTGAAATAGCTGCTGGAAAAACCCAAATTGTTATAAAGAAAAAAGGTTAACATTAATAGGGGTGCCCAAACTTTTTCATATGACTATATATATATATATATATATATATATATATATATATACATATATATATTCTGTATATCTATCTATACATCTATAATATACAAGATACAAGCTAAGCTGCTGGCTGCACTGTGTGTGTATATAAAGTATAGAGGATACAAACTGCTAGCTATATATATAATATATGTGCGTGCATGCGTGTGTGTGTGTGTGTGTGTGTGTGTGTGTGTATAAAATAGAGGGTACATGCTGCTTATATATACACTATAGCGGATACAAACCGCTGACTGTATATATATATATATATATATATATATATATATATATATATATAATATAGATGATACAGGTTGCTGGCTGTATACATAATATAGAGGATACAGGCTGCTGGCTGTATATACAGTATATATCTATATATATATATATATATATATATATATATATATATATACTGTATATATATATATATATATATATATATATATATACACACGCACACAATATAGAGTATACAAGCTGCTGTTTGCTTATATATATTATAGAAGAGACAGGCTGCTGGCTGTAAGTATATCATATAGAGGATTCAAGACAAGCTGCTGACTGCATATATATAAAAGATACAGGCTTCTGGCTGTATAGATAGTATAGATATAATATAGAGGAAACAGGATGCTGGCCACTAATAGAGGATACAGGCTGATGGCTATTTATGTTATATAGAGGATACAGGTTGCTGGCTATATATACAGTACCGACCAAATGTTTGGACACACCTTCTCATTCAAAGAGTTTTCTTTATTTTCATGACTCTGAAAATTGTAGATTCACATTGAAGGCATCAAAACTATGAATTAACAAATGTGGAATGAAATACTTAACAAAAAAGTGTGAAACAACTGAAAATATGTCTTATATTCCAGGTTCTTCAAAGTAGCCACCTTTTGCTTTGATTACTGCTTTGCACACTCTTGGCATTCTCTTGATGAGCTTCAAGAGGTAGTCACCGGAAATGGTTTTCCAACAGTCTTGAAGGAGTTTCCAGAGATGCTTAGCACTTGTTGGCCCTTTTGCCTTCACTCTGAGGTCCAGCTCAACCCAAACCATCTCGATTGGGTTGAGGTCTGGTGACTGTGGAGCCAAGTCATCTGGCGTAGCATCCCATCACTCCTTCTTACTTAAATAGCCCTTACACAGCCTGGAGGTGTGTTGGGGGTCATTGTCCTGTTGAAAAATAAATGATGGTCCAACTAAACGCAAACCGGATGGAATAGCACGCTGCTGCAAGATGCTGTGGTAGCCATGCTGGTTCTGTATGCCTTCAATTTTTAATAAATCCCCAACAGTGTCACCAGCAAAGCACCCCCACACCATCACACCTCCTCCTCCATGCTTCACGGTGGGAACCAGGCATGTAGAGTCCATCCGTTCACCTTTTCTGCAAAGACACGGTGGTTGGATCCAAAGATCTCAAATTTGGACTCATCAGACCAAAGCACAGATTTCCACTGGTCTAATGTCCATTCCTTGTGTTCTTTAGCCCAAACAAGTCTCTTCTGCTTGTTGCCTGTCCTTAGCAGTGGTTTCCTAGCAACTATTTTACCATGAAGGCTGCTGCACAAAGTCTCCTCTTAACAGTTGCTCTAGAGATGTGTTTGCTGCTAGAACTCTGTGTGGCATTGACCTGGTCTCTAATCTGAGCTGCTGTTAACCTGCGAGGCTGGTGACTCGGATAAACTTATCCTCCGCAGCAGAGGTCTCTTGGTCTTCCTTTCCTGGGGCGGTCCTCATGTGAGCCAGTTTCTTTGTAGCATTTGATGGTTTTTGCCACTGCACTTGGGGGCACTTTCAAAGCTTTCCCAATTTTTCGGACTGACTGACCTTCATTTCTTAAAGTAATGATGGCCACTCGTTTTTCTTTACTTAGCTGCTTTTTTCTTGCCATAATACAAATTCTAACAGTCTATTCAGTAGGACTATCAACTGTGTATCCACCAGACTTCTGCACAACACAACTGATGGTCCCAACCCCATTTATAAGGCAAGAAATCCCACTTATTAAACCTGACAGGGCACACCTATGAAGTGAGAACCATTTCCAGTGACTACCTCTTGAAGCTCATAGATAAAATATAAGACATATTTTAAGTTATTTCACACTTTTTTGTTAAGTATTTCATTCCACATGTGTTAATTCATAGTTTTGATGTCTTCAATGTGAATCTACAATTTTTAGTTATAAAAATATAGAAAACTCTTTGAATGAGAAGGTGCGTCCAAACTTTTGGTCTGTACTCTCTCTATATATATTTATTCTTATATATCTAATATATAAAGCTGAATGTGTGTGTGTGTGTGTGTGTGTGTCCGGGATTGGCATCTGCACCGTCGCAGCTACAGCCACAAAAGTTTGCACACTCACACTTCTGGACCCCAAGAGCGTCATAGGCTATGTTTTGAGGGGAAATTGTAAGCCCGCGCTTTACAGTTATTCACCAAAAAACCTGCCTCCATTAAAGCGAATGGAGCTGGGAGCCACAGTGCAGCCAGAACTTCAGAAGAATGCGCAGCCACGCCCTTAAATGGAATTTTGGCGTGTTACAATGCAGCCAGGGAAAGCGACAGACACAGACATGGAAAGGGACAGACACAGACAGAGTAAGAAACAGACATAGACAGGGTAAGAGACAGACACAAAGAGACAGACAAAGAGACAGACTGACAGGGAAAGAGAGGGAAAGAGAGAGACAGGTTAAGAGACAGACAGGTAAAGAGACAGACACAGGGAAACAGACAGGGAAAGAGAGGGAAAGAGACAGACAGGGAAAGAGACAGACAGAGAAAGAGAGGTAAAGAGAGGGATAGAGACAGACAGGGAAAGAGACAGACAGACAAAGAGATAGAGAGAGAGAGAGACAGAGAGATATATACAGAGGGAAAGACAGACAGAGAATGGGAGAGAAACAGAGAGACAGTTACTATCCCGGGCGTTAATACATTCTATTTATACATTCTATCCCGGGAATGTTAATACATTCTATTTATACATTCTATCCCGGGAATGTTAATACATTCTATTTATACATTCTATCCCGGGAATGTTAATACATTCTATTTTGTTAACAGCAGTTATTAACCCGGGCGAAGCCGGGCAGTACAGCTAGTATACGGTAAAATATAAAGCTGAGTGTGTGTGTGTGTGTCTGTGTATGTCCGCTAAAGGAATCCGCACCGTCACATTTACAATCATGAAATTTTGCACAGACACTCCATGTGACTCAGGGAACCTCATAGGCTATGTTTGGGCAGGAAAATTTAACCCCGTGCTTTCCAGTTACTCTACAAAAATCCTGCATCCATTAAACTGAATGGAGCTGGGAGCTGCAGGCTATAAATAGCAACTGTCAGTGGTTGCTATAGGAACAAAATAAACTGTTAGTATAAAAAGCTTATGTGTGAGGTAAAAAGATGTCAGTGGAGAGATGGATAGAGAGAGACAGAAACAGACAGACAGAGAGACAGAAAAAGACAGACAGAGAGAGAGACACAGAGAGAGACAGACGGGGAACGAGACAGATGGGCAAAGAAACAGCCCTGGAAAGAGGCAGCCAGACAAAGAGACAGTCGCCCAAAGAGACAGATGCATAAAGAGACAGACCTGGAAAGAGACAGACCTGGAAAGAGACAGACCTGGAAAGAGACAGTCCTGGAAAGAGACAGACGGGGACAGAGACAGCTGGGCAAAGAGACAGATGAGCAAAGAGACAGATGAGCAAAGAGACAGAGCGGGAAAGAGACAGAGCGGGAAAGAGACAGAGCGGGAAAGAGACAGACCTGGAGAGAGACAGCCTTGGAAAGAGACAGACGGGCAAAGAGACAGACGGGCAAAGAGACAGACGGGCAAAGAGACAGACCGGGAAAGAGACAGACAGGCAAAGAACCAGATGGGCAAAGAGACAGATGTGCAAAGAGACAGACCGGGTAAGAGACAGACCGGGTAAGAGACAGACCGGGTAAGAGACAGACCGGGTAAGAGACAGACCTGGAAAGAGAGACTGGCAAAGAGACAGATGGGCAAAGAGACAGACCTGGAAAGAGACAGTCCAGAAAAGAGACAGACCGGGAAAGAGACAGACCTAGAAAGAGACAGACCTAGAAAGAGACAGACCTGGAAAGAGACAGACCTGGAAAGAGACAGAGTGGGAGAGAGACAGAGCGGGAGGCGGGAGAGAGCCAGAGCGGGAGAGAGACAGACGGGCAAAGAGACAGCCCTGGAAAGAGACAGCCGTGGAAAGACACAGCCGTGGAAAGAGACAGACCTGGAAAGAGACAGACCTGGAGAGAGACAGTCCAGGAAAGAGGCAGACCGGGAAACAGACATACCGGGAAAGAAACAGACCTAGAAAGAGACAGATGGGCAAAGAAACAGACCTGGAAAGAGACAGTCCAGGAAAGAGACAGCCCTGGAAAGAGACAAACCTGGAAAGAGACAGCCCTGGAAAGAGATAGCCCTGGAAAGAGACAGACGGGCAAAGAGACAGACGGGCAAAGAGACAGTCCATGAAAGAGACAGACAGGGAAAGAGACAGACCTAGAAGGAGACAGACCTGGAAAGAGACAGACCTGGAAAGAGACAGACAGGGAAAGAGACAGACCTAGAAGGAGACAGACCTAGATAGAGACAGACGGGCAAAGAGACAAAGGGGGAAAGAGACAGATGGGAAAAGAGACAGTCCAGGAAAGAGACAGACCGGAAAAGAGACAGACCTGGAAAGAGACAGACAGGGAAAGAGACAGACCTAAAAGGAGACAGACCTGGAAAGAGACAGACCGGGTAAGAGACAGTGCAGGAAAGAGACAGACCTGGAAAGAGACAGACCTGGAAAGAGACAGACCTGGAAAGAGACAGACCTGGAAAGAGACAGAGCGGGAAAGAGACAGAGCGGGAAAGAGACAGAGCGGGAAAGAGACAGAGCGGGAAAGGGACAGATGGGCAAAGAGACAGACCTGGAAAGAGACAGTCCAGGAAAGAGACAGTCCAGGAAAGAGACAGTTCAGGAAAGAGACAGACCGGGAAAGAGACAGACCTGGAAAGAGACAGACCTGGAAAGAGACAGACCTGGAAAGAGACAGATGGGCAAGGAGACAGACCGAGAAAGAGACAGACCGGGAAAGAGACAGACATGGAAAGAGACAGACCTGGAAAGAGACAGACCTGGAAAGAGACAGACCTGGAAAGAGACAGAGCGGGAAAGAGACAGAGCGGGAAAGAGACAGACCTGGAGAGAGACAGCCCTGGAAAGAGACAGACTGGCAAAAAGACAGATGGGCATAGAGACAGACCTAGAAAGAGACAGATCTAGGAGATAGACCTAGAAGGAGACAGACCTGGAAAGAGACAGACCTGGAAAGAGACAGACCTGGAAAGAGACAGCCCTGGAAATAGACAAAGTGGGAAAGAGACAGAGCGGGAAAGAGACAGACCTGGAGAGAGACAGACTGGCAAAGAGACAGATGGGCAAAGAGACAGACCTGGAAAGAGACAGTCCAGAAAAGAGACAGACCGGGAAAGAGACAGACCTAGAAAGAGACAAACCTAGAAAGAGACAGACTTGGAAAGAGACAGACCTGGAAAGAGACAGACCTGGAAAGAGACAGACTGGCAAAGAGACATACCTGGAAAGAGACAGACTGGCAAAGAGACAGACGGGCAAAGAGATAGATGGGCAAAGAGACAGACGGGCAAAGAGATAGACGGGCAAAGAGACAGACGGGCAAAGAGATAGATGGGCAAAGAGACAGACGGGCAAAGAGACAGACCTAGAAAGAGACAGCCCGGCAAAGAGACAGCCCGGCAAAGAGACAGACCGGGAAAGAGACAGACCGGGAAAGAGACAGACCGGGAAAGAGACAGACCTAGAAACAGACAGCCGGGCAAAGAGACAGCTGTGCAAAAAGACAGCCGGGCAAAAAGACAGCCGGGCAAAGAGACAGAGAGAGAGAGAGACAGACAGACTGATGCAAATACAGAGAGATAGAAACAGACAGACAAGGAAAGAGACAGACAGCGAGACAGACAGCGACACACAGACAGAGACTGGGAGAGAGACAGAGAGACAGTTACTATCCCGGGCAACGCCGGGTACTACAGCTAGTTTATATGTATATATATATATATATATATATATATATATATGTGTGTGTGTATGTGCGTGTGCGCATAAAATGGAGGGTACAGGCTGCTTCTATATACACTATAGAGGATACAGGCTGCTGGCTGTATATATATACATAGAGAGAGAAGAGAGAGAGAGAGTGTATACAGGCTGTCTGCTTATAAATATTATAGAAGATACAGGCTGATGGCTGTGTATATGCTATATCGGATACATACTGATGGCTTTATATTTATATTATAGTGGATACTAGCTGCTAGCTATATATCCATAATATAGAGGATACAGGTGACATGAGTGTGTTGCATCCACAGGTTACATTTTGTATTGGAGTGGACTTACCGTACTTTCTTTTGATGCTGAGAGGGTTGAAGGGAATCTGTCAGCAGATTTTTGCTATGTAAGCTAAGGACAGCATGCTGTAGGGGTTAAAAAACAAAGATCAACTGTTTTCTTATCAGGCTGTATGCTATTTTTTATGTAAACTAAGCTTTACGGTACTTTCACACTTGCGTTGGACGGCTTCCGTTGCTATCCGCAGCCTTGAGGAATTACGGTAACCGTTGCAGGAATCCGTTATATTCCTCATAGACTTCTATTAGCTACGGATAGCAACGGATGGTCTTGCATTGCATCCGTCCCGCGGTGCATCAGTTGTTTTGACGCTGCGTCGGGCGGATGGAACGCTGCATGTAGCGTTTTTCTGCGCTTGGCGGAGTGTCAAAAAAACGCAATCTGCAGGAATCCGTTGGCGTCCGTTGTTTTTATAATGGATGCCTATGGTGGTGGATTCCGTTAAAATCCGTCATTTGACGGATTCCGTTAACGCAACCGTCTTTACAAAACTGCGCATGCCCAGATGTGTAAAGTCAAGGAAAAAAAACCTATAACGGATTGCGTTATTTTGTACGATCCGTAGCATCCGTTGTGCCACTATATGCAACGCATCCGTTGCATCCGTCACACAATGCAATGCTACGGATCCCGTCCAACGCAAGTGTGAAACTAGCCTTAGTTACGTGGTGATTATTACTGGACTACATTGTCCGCACACAGCAGCACATCCCGTCACCTCACTGTCAATAATACAAAAACTCAAAACATTGGGCCTAAAATTCAACTTTTATTTCATTTTAGAATAAAATTATCACATGACATACAGCAACAGGTGTGGGAAACGGACAAAGTCTGATCCCAAAATTTTATATATCTATTTGCGTCTGTGCTTTTAATTTGGAAACTGGAGACAATGGATTTGTTGTGGAAGTTTTCTTGGGTTCTTGGGATCAAAAGGTTCCTCTCCCAATAAAAGAATCCCATCCTATTCGTATTGGAAGAGACGACCGGCAGCGCAGATAACTGAGAACAACTGGAATTAAGAAAACCAAATGTTAAAATAGATACAATTATCATTAAACCACCCATGATAGATCCCCCGGTCACCACCCAATGCTTGGCTTGTGGTAGTCTGTGGTAGACGGGATGTCAGTTCTGTAGTCATGGCTCCTGTGTGTATAAAACTAAACAATGGTCTCCACTTGTGCGTCCTTCAGAACCTATGATGAGATAATCCAGGAAAATAAATGACTTCACCTTGTAAGAATCGTGTCTGGGAGGATGGGACATTCATGAAAAGTGTCTAATAGCAAAGTTATCTAGATTTACGTCATTAAAGAATCTGTCCCCTCTCCCCTCCCTGGGAGGTTCCACTCTAAAAGCAAAAGGTGACTTAAAGGGTCTGTCCAGGGGGAACAGAGTTATCAACGTTGTGCAGGATCCTACTGTTGGGACCTTCACCGATCACCCCCGATGTATTCTTATTCACAGTGACGTATCTAGAGTTCTATCAGCCCTGATGCAGAATTTGGACCTGGGCCAACCCCTTTTGTTGGTCAGAAGTATGTACACATTTGCCATTCTAAATCATACGAGTTCCACCACCCTTCCTTATGTAGTACAGCCCCCCCCACCCTTTTCTAATGTCCCCCATCCTGGCATATATGTCCCCCATCCTACTATATATGTTCCCCATTTTGGTCCACATCCTGGTGTATATATAACCCCATCCAGGTAAAAATGTCCTCATCCTGGTATATACAGTATGTCACCATCCTGGTATATATGTCCCTATCCTGTTATATACTGTCCCCCTCCTGGTATCTACTCTCCCCCTCCGGGAATCCTCCAGGTGTATGCTGTGCCCCTTCTTTGCCCCTCCTGGTCTATACTGTCCCATTCCTGTTATCTACTGTCCACCTCCTGGTATATATGTCCCCATCCTGGTAAATATGTCTCCTTTCTATCTAATGCAAACAACAACATTGTACTCATCGTCCCTGGCTCGCATGTTGCGTTGCGTCTTCCTGTGTAGCCATTGTGCAGTGGCCGGAAGCTTTCGTTGGTGTCAGTGCTATTGCAACAAATAACGTCATTGCCATGTGCCCTTTCCTATTTAGCTGCCGGAATCGCTTTTCTTCCACTCGCAGTGAGTGCCCCCTGGTCCTTAGTATTGTCTTTGGAAGAAATAAGTCATGTGCCCGTCCTTTATACTGACCACACATGTATTTATACAAATAAATGAGATCTCCTCTGAGACGTCTTTTTTCTAAGCTAAATAAATCCAACTTTTCCAACCTCTCATCATATGGGCGGCCTCCATTCCTTGTAATAGTCTAGTTAACTGCCTTTGAACTGACTAACTTTTTTTAAAATGTGGAGCCCAAAACTGGATCCCATATTCCAGATGTGGCCTTACAAGTGATTTATAGAGGGGTAACAATACGTTGGGATCCCGGGATCTAATCTCTCTTTTTATACACCCTAGAATCTTGTTTGCTTTAGCAGCTGCTGCCTGACATTGAGTGCTGCTGATCAGCTTATTTGTAATGAGAATACCCAAGTCCTTCTCCTGTTCTGTAGTCCCGAGTTTACTTCCATTTAATGTATACGCAGCTATAGGATTACTCCGTCCTAGGTGCATTACTTTACATTTATCAACATTAAATCTCATTTGCCAAGTATCTGCCCATTCTGACATCTTAACCAGATCTTTTTGTAATATTGTACTATCAAGGTCAGTTTTTAATATCCTACATAGTTTGGTGTCATCAGCAAAGACTGACACTTTACTATCAATCCCATCCACAAGGTCATTAATAAAGAGGTTAAAAAGAATCGGTCCAAGCACAGATCCCTGCGGCACCCCACTGCTCCCAGTACAGATCCCCACGGTCCCCACTGCTACCAGTACAGATCCCTGCAGTCCACGCAACTGCCTATAGACCAGTTGGAGAATGTTCCCTATGTTTTAGCCAGTTCCTTACTCAGTTGCATATAGTTTCCTCTAGTCCTCTAGTCCTTGCTTCTGGAGCTTTAGTATAAGGCTATTATGTGGTACAGTATCAAATGGCTTTGCAAAGTCCAAATAAATCACATCAGCTGCATTACCAATATCCAGGTTTGCACTTATCTCCTCATAGAACCTCAACATGTTGCTTAGACACGACTTATCTTTCATAAATCCAATTTTCTCACATTGGAGGGGGCATATGATGTAAGAGTGGAATAAAACATTTTTGTTTTGCCTCAATTTTGCACCTAATGAATTAACGGTTGTCAAGTCCAAATGGTTGTTTGAAATTTTTAACTGGGGCGTGTATTTCTTCTCCCTCTGCGTTGTCCAATTTTAGGCTGGAATCACACTTGCGAGTGTAAAATCGGACCGAGTCTCATGCTAGAAAGTAGCATCAGCTCTGTCTGAGTGTTGATCATTGTGCAATGCAACTGCAATGTGATTCTGTGATTTTTCTCTTGATTGTAGTCCGTGTGCACACCGTGTTTGATCCGTTTTTATTCTCAGCAGCTATGTCATCTGCCATTCAGCTCTGTAACATGCCCACTGACAGCAGACACAGACACAGCCGCACTATCAGAATGAACTCGGATGAACTTCGCCCAACATCATTGTCATCCTGCGGCTCTGTCTGTGTGTCGTGGCCTGAATTACCCCTGAGTGACAGAAGTGATCTGCGTGATCAGCGGTGCCGTCACTGAGGTTACCCGCAGCCACAGCTGAAGTCCTCCACCTGAGATCTGTGGCCGCAGGTAACCTGAGTGACGTCATCGCTGATAGCGCGGCTCACTTCAGTTGCTGCGGGGAGCTCACAGAGAGCGGTCATGGTCTGTGCCGCTCCTGTCAGCTTCTGATGTAGCAGAGCTGAAAGCGTCGTGGGACCTCTGTGGATTACGTCGGACCTGGAGGGGTATTTGGGGACTTTAATAAAGTGGTGAATGAGGTTGTTTTTTTTGGTCATTTATTTCAAATAAAGGATTTTTGGGTGTATGTATTTATTTCCTTTAACTTACAGGTTAATCATGGAAGGTATCTCGGGGAGACGCCTGTCATGATTAACCTAGGACTTAGTGGCAGCTATGGGCTGCTGCCATTAACTCCTTATTACCTCGATTGCCACCGCACCAGTGCAATTCGGGATGAGCCGGGTACAGTCCCGGGACTGTCGCATCTAATGGATGCGGCAATTCCAGGCGGCTGCTGGCTGATATTGTTAGGCTGGGGGACTCCTCATAACGTGGGGCTCCCCATCCTGACAATACCAGCCTCCAGCCGTATGGCTTTACTCTGGCTGGTATCAAAATTTGGGGGGACCCGCACGCCGGTTTCTTTAATTATTTATTTATTTATTTTACTGAACGATGTAGACCCGCCCACCGGCAGCTGTGATTGGTTGCAGAGACAGCTGTCACTCATCGTGGGGGCGTGTCAGACTGCAACCAATCATAGGCATCGGTGGGCAAAGCAGGTGGGGAAAGCAGTGAATACGTGATGGAATAATGAGCAGCCGGCTTTTTCAATAGAGGAGAAGCCGCCACAGTGTGAACGCTGTGCAGCGCCGGTGATCGGGGATCGGTGACTATGAGAGAGGGGGTGGGAGGGAGAGACCGACATGGACAGAGAGAGAGATAGAGACAGAGAGAGAGACCGACCGACAGACCGACCGACAGAGAGAGAATAGAGACCGAGAGGGAGAGACCGACTGACAGAGATAGAGATTGACCGACAATGACAGACCACACTCATTTCCAGTGTTTTCTGCAACATGTGATAAATGTATTTAGAAAAACACATGTCACTAGGATGGTGTGAGTGCCGGTCCATGTGACATCCGTTTATTTACCCGCTCCCCTAGAGTTGCCTTGGAGAGACTCACACGAGAAACTCACGATGCGATGCGATTTTTTTTCTCAGTTCAATTTGGACTGAGAAAAAAATAGCAGATGGGAGCTGCCTCATTGATTAACATTGGTCCGAGTGCAATGCCAGAATTTCTCGCAGTGCACTCGTGCGAGTTAATCGCACGTGTGAAGCCGGCCTTAAGCAGACAGCAACTCAGCAGATAAAGAACATGCCTCACCATAGCTTAGGTTTCTCAGTGTGTGAGATGAAACGATATAGCTCTGATCTCCTGGTCTAACCTCCTACATGATTAGAAATTGCTGGGAGATTTGAGCACAGACGAAACACCTTTCAGTTAAGGGGTGATGAGTGTGGGCAGAGGTGGGACACAGCACAGCTGAGTTTATCTCTGTCACATTGCAAACCTTTCTATCAGCTCTTCTCATCTCATAGCACTGTCCACTCTGCTGTACTGCCCCTTCATCATACTTTTTGTCTGGAGCTGTAAGCAATCACACTTTTAACGTTGCTTTCAGCACAACAGAGATCAGTGGACTGGATAGGCAGAGCTGATAGAAGTGTTTGTAATGTGACACAGATAAACTCAGCTGTGCTGACCCTCCTCATACAGGAGGTTAGACCAGGAGATCCGAGCTGTATCCTTATATCTCACACACTGAAATACTTAAAGGGAACCTATCACCATATTTTTCCCCTATAAACTGCTGCCACCACAAGTAACCTTTTATATTCAGCATTCTAGAATACTGAATATAAGAGCCAAGGCTGCTCTGTAGAACGTAAAAACATCTTATATTATACTCACCTGTGGGGCGGTTGGGACTGATGGTCGTTGATGGTCTCAGTCCAGCGCCTCCTCTCCTCCTTCCATCACCATCCTCCTTCCCTGCTCTATGTGGATGACGCCTCCTATGTCATCCACACAGTGTCCTCTATTGCACTCCTGCACATGCGCACTTTGATCTGCCCAGGCGTGGGTACTTTCCCTGTGCCTGTGCATTACAGTACTTTGATCTGCCCTCAGCCGCTCAGCCGGGCAGAAGTGCAATGGAGGACACTGTGTGGATGACGTAGGATGTGTAGGAAGCTGGGAAGGAGAATGGCAATGGAAGGAAGATAGCAGGTGGCAGACCAAGATCAGTATCGCCCATCGGACTGTTCCGCAAGTGAGTATAATAAAAGATGTTTCTTATGTTTTATACAGAGCAGCCTGGACACTTATACACAGTATTCTAGCGCGCTGTATAATAGAGCTCACTGGTGATGGCTGCTGCTTATAAGGGAAAAGCCTGGTGGACAGGCTCCTTTTAAGTTATTCTGGGGGTGTGTTCTTTATCTGCTGAATTGTGCCAGCTTCTGATTGGGCAATTCACACAGGGAGAAAAAGTCCACGCCCCCAGTGTAAAATATCTTAACACCCTCTTGGATTTGACAAGTTAACTCATTAGGTACCAAATACTTTGATTGATAATATCTCTGCAACAGAGAGGCGAAAAAGAAAAATGAATTCCACCTTGCAGCCACTATAACATCTTTAGTCCAATCAACATGAAAAATGTGTGCAAACGCCGCACTGAGAGCATGCTGAATTTAAGATTTTTTTTTTTAACACAAATGGACCCCAAAAAACACAACAGTGTGTAGGAAAAAAAAATCACTTTTTGTTGTGAGGTTCATATTTTGCTTCTAAGACCTCATTCAGACATCAGTGATTTTTTTCTCATATAGAATCAAAGGGTCATTAGTATTTTTTAGCAGAATTCGGTCAGTTTTTACTATCAGAGATTAAAGTCTCATCAGTTTTCTTGGATGAAATAAAATAAAACTGATGGCGGTTTCTCGAGCTCCTCCTATTAAACAGTCCATGAAAAACGGATGCAGCACGGACAGCGTCTGAGAAGGTGCGGGCCAATTTTTTCCCGGACCCATAGACTTGCTTTGGAGAGTTTGATCTGACATCTGATGGATATCACACAAGTATATGTGCTTTTTTTTTTGGACTCCTCAGTCCGAGGGTGTGAGCACCCCATAGAATACGTAGGTAATGAGTGATCCATGGAGAACAGAGAGAACATTGAGCTCGTTCGAGAAAAACTGGTTTGAGATCTCGCTGTGAAAAGCCGACGTCTTTTGTCCATTTTTCATGAACTGTTTGATAGAAGCTGCAGAAACGTCCATCAGATTTTATTTGTTATTCAAGAAAAACTGATGAAACCGATCAAAGTGACGGCAAAAACGAGCACTGACCAAACCTCCGACCATTTTTTGCATATGTGAAAAACTGATGTGAATGAGGCCTTAAAGTCAGTATCTGACAGAGGCTGCTCTTAAAGGGAATTTGCCACCAGGTTTTTGCTCCCCCATCTGACAGTAGCATAATGTAGAGACAGAGGCCCTGATTCCAGCGATGTGTCACTTACTGAGCTGTTTGCTATCATTTTGATAAAATCACTGTTTTCTCTGCTGCAGATCAAGCAGTTATACAGAGCTCATGAATATGCTGGACTACCTGCAGCATGCCAAGTAGTCCTGTAATGATAATCTACTGCTGATTAAACAGTGATTTTATCAAAACTACACTAAGTCAGTAAGTGACACATCACTGGAATCAGGGTCTCTGTCTCTACATCACGCTGCTCTCAGATTATGTGGTAAAAACCTGCTGACAGATTCCCTTTAAGGCCCTGTGCGCACACTGCGGTTTTACCCACGGTTTTCCTGTGGAAATTTCTTGAGAAATGTTTGAAATCTTTCTGCAGACATTTCCCAGCAAAACCTATGGGGAAAAAAAAAATAGCTGTGCGCACGCTGCGTTTTTTTCTCAAGAACATTCTGTCTGCAGAATTTCTTGAGAAAATGTGCATGTCACTTCTTTTCCGCAGGTAGCTGCGGTATTTCACTCCATTCACTGTAATGTAATCAGGAAATACCGCGGGTATAGCAAATGATGTGTGGTATACCCCCGGTATAGCCGCGGTTTACCTGCGGTAATGCTCAGCGCTGCCTGCGGTTTTGCAGGAAGTGATGTCATTATGACAGGAAGAGGAAGCAGAGCAGAGTAAACACACACGTCACACTCCCTGGACGCCGCACAGAAGAACTTCCGTGTGACATCCTGCGGGTGCCCGTGCAGTCTGTGTCCCGCTCCAGCCCCGCGGCTGCCAGCACTGCTGTGTGTCAGTGTCTGCCCGCAGTGTCAGCAGCTTCTCACGCTGCAGCGCAGGCAGACACTGACACACAGCAGTGCGTGCAGCCGCGGGGATGCCGAGCGCTGCTGTCAGGAGGTTAGATGAGGTCATTACATGCAGTGACGATCTCCTGCTCTCCTGATGTCAGCGCTGTCACTGCCGCTTATGCCCGTCTCGCGGGTGGCTCGAGACTGTCACTAGCGGTGATGTCACGGGCTCTCGCGATACTGCTGACAACGCAGCGGGCATAGAAGGCAGTGACAGCGCTGACGTCAGCAGTGCAGGAGATCGTCACAGCAGGTAATGGTCTCATCTATCCTCCTGACAGCAGCGCTCGTCATCCCCTGCAGTGACCTGGGCTATTGATGTTAGCTCAGGTCACTGCATTGCTCTCCCAGCCAATGGGGAACATTCTGTTCTTCATGGACTGGGACAGTGACTATGGTATGGATCGCCGTGGGACCCCCCCAACCTTATTGGATTACGCCGGACCCGGATTTAATTGTTTTTTTCAATAAATTGGTGAAAGAGGGAATGTTTTGGGGATTGTTTTTTCAAATCAAACTTTTTTTGTTGTCTATTTTTTTTATTACTGACTGGGTTGGTGATGTCGGGTATCTGATAGACGCGTGACATCACTAACCCCAGGGCTTGATGCCAGGTGACATTACACATCTGGCAGCAACCCCATATATTACCTCGTTTGCCACCGCACCAGGGCAACGGGATGAGTTGGGGCGAAGAGCCAGGATTGGCACGTCTAATGGATGCGACACTTCTGGGGCGGCTGTGTCCTGCTATTTTTAGGCTGGGGAGTGTCCAATAACAGTGGACCTCCCTAGTCTGAGAATACCAGACCACAACTGTCTGCTTTACCTTGGCTGCTGATCCAATTTGGGGGTGACCCTGTATGTTTTGTTTTAAATTATTTATTTAATGTAAAATAACAGCGTGGGGTGCCCTCGGTTTTGGATTACCAGCCAAGGTGAAGCTGCCAGCTGTGGTCTGCAGGCTGCAGCCGTCTGCTTTACCCTAGCTGGCTACAAAAGATGGGGGGACCTCACGTCGGTTTGGTTTTTTAATTATTTATTTTTTGGCTAAATACAAGGCTAAGCACCTTTTAGTGCCACATGAAAGTCACTAAAGGGTGCCAGCTTAGAATATGCAGGGGTTGGGACATTATATAGGTCTTTCTCATCTATTGTCTATCTATCTATCTATCCCTCTATCTATCTATCTATCTATCTATCTATCTATCTATCTATCTATCCCCCTATCTATCTATCTATCTATCTATCCCTCTATCTATCTATCTATCTATCTGTGAAGCCCCGCAGGTGTTGTGTCGGTGCATTACCTTCAGGGACTCCACTCAGCTGGATCTGGTCACAGGTAGGAGATCTTCTTCTTGTCGTGACGCCACTCTCAGTATTGCGGTCAGTGGGGACCGCCACTGCAGGTTGAGGGACGCCTGGGGCTGATGGTGAGTGCAGTTAGTTGGAATAGCCTCCTGAGAGTGAGGCCAGCCCCAGGGCCCTGTGTAGGTGCGTAGTACCACAAGGCGCAGAATGACTCAACACAGGCAGGATGTCTTTCAGGGTTTTTTACTCACTTCAGGTGGCAGGGTGAGTAACCCGGGCGTAGCTGGGATTAACCAGGCTGGAACCAGGTATCCTTCAGGCTGACCTGTGAGGGTGACTACTAACTCGCCTTCCTTAGCCCTTGGTGGTTTGGGGTAACCCCGACTTTGAGTCCCTATGGGGGTCACCCAGGGAAGATGCTGAAGCCTCTCTCCCCTTCGTTTGCCGTGTGCTTGTCGCCTGGGCCAGGCCACTCCAGCTGCTTGCCTCCTGTGACCTATGGGCCCTAACTGTGGCTACGTGGCTGCGGCTTTTGTGGTGTTGTGGCGTGGGCTTTGAGAGCCCCACACCGGCAGGTTTAGCAAAAGAAAGCTGGATCTATCTCCGCTTCGGGATCTGCCGCCCGTTTGGGCCTGGTACTCTCCAGCAGTCTCCTTACTTCCCCCTCCGTGCTCTCTCTCTAGCTGAGATGGGTTTCGGGTAGCACTCCTGGTTGACCGTTCTCCCCCGTCGGTAGCCACTGCGCGGACGCTGTCAGACTCCAGCAGCCCAGGGGAAGGGGTAAGCTCTCTTCGGAGCTCCCTGGACTCTGCTCTGAACCGGCTCACATCTGGGACCTTCACTGCTGTTCCTGTCTGAGCTCCACTTTCCTGCTCCTCACTCCTCCACACTCTGCTGCAGACTCTCAACTGACTACTCCTCCTTCTCTTTTCCCTTTGTGCCTGCCTACGCCACCTAGCAACCAGATTCTCTTACCACACCCCTTGAGAGGAGATGGAGGCTTTTGGCCCCCTCCACTATTCCAGTGGAGGTCAAGGCTTTGCCCCCTCCTGGGATCCCCAGGGGTCCTCTCATGGGTACATGTGTGAGACCTGATCACTATGCGCCTGTGTACCACACCCCGGTCAGCCTTCTGGATTACCTGTATTGTACTGTCCCCAGCATGGGTGCAGTACTCAGTGGTGCCTGACCAGGTCAGGGGCGCCACATTCCCCCTTAGTTATCACCAGCACGTCCTCGGGCTGCAAGACAACATTTTAAAATGCATAAAACATTAAAACATGTAAAACATTTAAAAGCACCAGGTACCATACATCACCACCCTCCACCCACAAGTCCGTTAACCCACCCAAAACCCTTTCACGTTGGCCGCGCCTTCAGCCACTTCTGGCAGGATGTAGAGGCGGCTTTCATGGGCTGGTGGTTTCAGGGTATACCTGGCCTGGTGGATCCGCGCCTTCAGCCTCTTCTGGCAGGATGTAGAGGCGGCCTCCACAGTTGGTGCCGACCAGGTACCCTCTTTGTGGTGGAGAGCCAGGCCCCATAAACAGGCATGCTCTCTGGTTGCAGGTGAGCCAAGGCCCTATATACGGACGGGCTCCTCCTGGTTGCAGACGAGCCAAGCCCCTAAACAGGCTGACTCTGGTGGTGGTGGTGCCCTCTGGTGTAACTATTTACACTGCGAGAGTTTGTGGCTATAGCCAGTTCATAGCCTTAAGGTTTATTTCTCACAATAGTTTTTGTGGGCACATTACTTAAACTTGAGAACGTTGCAAAACTTCAAACTTTTTCAAACTGGTAACTTCTTTACTTGAACTTATGCAGACTCCTCTTCACCAGGGCTTGGGCCTGTAGGGCTGCGGCACCTGTTGGTTTCTTGACCTTTTTCCTCATCTGTAGTGGTCTCATCATTAGGTCTTTGGTCTTTTCTTTCTTTATGGCTGTCTTTCCTTTCTTCTTTGGGACATGGCACTACATCTAGGGCATACCAGCCTCTTTCTCCTTGATGCAGGGTAAACTGTACGGAGTCTCCCATTTTTAAGTTTCTGCCAGGGTGTCCTCTGACCTGGGCTTTGGACCTTCTCAGTAACCGTTTTTCTTGTAGGTCTCTGGCTGTGACTTCTCTCTGCTCTGGGGATGGCGGTGCAGGGAAAGACTGGGTTCTACTGCGGCGCTGTGTCTTGCGGGCTGGATTCTGCGAGGTGCAGCTTACAAGCTCCCAGGTGAGGCTTTGGGGCAGATCTTCCTCAGCAGAAGGTGTCAGGTCTTCCTCGTCCCAGCGGGAATACGGCAGCATCTCTGGCTCTGGGCATGAATCCACTACTGGTATCTCCTGAGTCAGCTCCTCAGTTTCCTGGCCTCCTCTCCCCCTTAGTTCTTCTTGGCACCCCTTTGGTGGCGGTGCTGGGGATGAACTTCCTTCAACAGGCCCAGGCGGGGGACTCTTTGGCGTGGTTGCTGCAGGAGTTGCTGGAATCCTCTTGGGGGTATGCGGAGGGAGCATGTACTGGTCCACCAACCATTGTGGAAACTTGGCCTCCATGTCAGCCTTCAGCCGCCAGTATGCGGGGTCCTCCCCCAGCGTGGGCTTTCCAGCAGGGACCTCTTTGGACTGGGGAGCGGGGTCTGCTCTGGCCTTGCAGGCCGGGGAAAATGGTGATGCAATCTCTTGGCGGGCCGCGCCTGGCATGGCGGCGGCCTGGTCTTGGCGGGCCGCGCCCTGTATGGCGGCGGCCTGGATCGGCGTCGCTGTCGCGATGGGATCGGTGCAGGCTGGGCTGGGCGTCGCTGCAGGGACCGGGTCTTGGTGGGCCGAGCAGGGCATCGCTGCGGCGGCCGGGGCTTGGCGGGCCGAGCAGGGCATCGCTGCGGCGGCCGGGGCTTGGCGGGCCGAGCAGGGCATCGCTGCGGCGGCCGGGTCTTGGCGGGCCGAGCAGGGCATCGCTGCGGCGGCCGGGGCTTGGCGGGCCGAGCAGGGCATCGCTGCGGCGGCCGGGTCTTGGCGGGCCGAGCAGGGCATCGCTGCGGCGGCCGGGTCTTGGCGGGCCGCACCTGGCGTGGCTGCGGCCTGGCTCGGCGTCGCCGCGCCGGGCGCCTCTTCAGGGACCGCGGGCGTGGCAGCAGGGGTCGGGGCATCCGGGCCGGCAGGGGTAATACTGGACTCACCCATCGGTGGCAGCATCGGGGTCTGAGTCGTCGCCGTCCGGTCTGGCACTCGTCGTGCGGTTCCCCCTTCATAGGCCTGAACCGCGGCAGCCATCTCCAGAAGTTCCATGCGTTCTTCTCTGATCTGCTCCACGACCCGAGTCTCCAGTCGGTCGCAGAACTGGGCCAGCTCCCGATACCACCAGGCAGCGGAGCCCGGTTCTGGATTTCTGCGGTCAGACGCCATTTCTTCTGCGCCCTCTTCTGCACGACTCCCCAGCTGTGGACTCGCCGTTGCCTCTAGTAGCAAGCCGTTCAGTTTCTGCTCTGCCTCCTTCAGCAGCTCCTCTCCCAGCAGCAGGCTTCTGGCTCCCTTTCTGTCCCGACGTCTCTGGACGCTTCCGCTCTCTTCACAAGCGAGGTCAGAACTCTGCAGGGGATCTCTGGGTAGCCACACCTCTTCGTGGGCGGTAACTTCTTCCAGCGCGGGCTGCTGTTGTTTTTCAGCGCGCTTTTCATGGTGGCAATATGGCGGCGCTTCCAATTTTTCAGGCGGACCGCCCAGGCACATGGTCACCTGTCTGAACAGGTCTAGTCCTTATCCTGTTCGTGACGCCAGATGTGAAGCCCCGCAGGTGTTGTGTCGGTGCATTACCTTCAGGGACTCCACTCAGCTGGATCTGGTCACAGGTAGGAGATCTTCTTCTTGTCGTGACGCCACTCTCAGTATTGCGGTCAGTGGGGACCGCCACTGCAGGTTGAGGGACGCCTGGGGCTGATGGTGAGTGCAGTTAGTTGGAATAGCCTCCTGAGAGTGAGGCCAGCCCCAGGGCCCTGTGTAGGTGCGTAGTACCACAAGGCGCAGAATGACTCAACACAGGCAGGATGTCTTTCAGGGTTTTTTACTCACTTCAGGTGGCAGGGTGAGTAACCCGGGCGTAGCTGGGATTAACCAGGCTGGAACCAGGTATCCTTCAGGCTGACCTGTGAGGGTGACTACTAACTCGCCTTCCTTAGCCCTTGGTGGTTTGAGGTAACCCCGACTTTGAGTCCCTATGGGGGTCACCCAGGGAAGATGCTGAAGCCTCTCTCCCCTTCGTTTGCCGTGTGCTTGTCGCCTGGGCCAGGCCACTCCAGCTGCTTGCCTCCTGTGACCTATGGGCCCTAACTGTGGCTACGTGGCTGCGGCTTTTGTGGTGTTGTGGCGTGGGCTTTGAGAGCCCCACACCGGCAGGTTTAGCAAAAGAAAGCTGGATCTATCTCCGCTTCGGGATCTGCCGCCCGTTTGGGCCTGGTACTCTCCAGCAGTCTCCTTACTTCCCCCTCCGTGCTCTCTCTCTAGCTGAGATGGGTTTCGGGTAGCACTCCTGGTTGACCGTTCTCCCCCGTCGGTAGCCACTGCGCGGACGCTGTCAGACTCCAGCAGCCCAGGGGAAGGGGTAAGCTCTCTTCGGAGCTCCCTGGACTCTGCTCTGAACCGGCTCACATCTGGGACCTTCACTGCTGTTCCTGTCTGAGCTCCACTTTCCTGCTCCTCACTCCTCCACACTCTGCTGCAGACTCTCAACTGACTACTCCTCCTTCTCTTTTCCCTTTGTGCCTGCCTACGCCACCTAGCAACCAGATTCTCTTACCACACCCCTTGAGAGGAGATGGAGGCTTTTGGCCCCCTCCACTATTCCAGTGGAGGTCAAGGCTTTGCCCCCTCCTGGGATCCCCAGGGGTCCTCTCATGGGTACATGTGTGAGACCTGATCACTATGCGCCTGTGTACCACACCCCGGTCAGCCTTCTGGATTACCTGTATTGTACTGTCCCCAGCATGGGTGCAGTACTCAGTGGTGCCTGACCAGGTCAGGGGCGCCACATATCCCTCTATCTATCTATCTATCTATCTATCTATCTATCCCTCCCTCTATCTATCTATCTATCAAATCAAATCAAATCAAATCAAATAAGCTTTATTGGCAGGGCCAAATACAAATTAGTTTTGCCAAAGCAAGTGTACATTAGGGACTGGGGCTGTGGGGATGGGGGGTGGGGACTGTAGGAAGGATGGATGGGGCACATCCAGGGTGGGGACTGTGGGGGCACTTCTAGGATGGGGGCTATGGAAGTCCATGGCTTATGATGGGGCATATCCAGGGTGGGGACTGTAGTAACAGTGGATGGGACATATCCAGGGTGGGGATTGGGGGGGCCATATCTGGGATGGGGGGCTATGGGAGTCCATGGCTTATCATAGTTCTCTTTCTCGAAGTCTATGACATTCGCTCACATACCGCGCTGCTATCTCCACTGCGCTCTCTTCTTCCCCCAGCAGGATATATATTTTCTCTTCCTCCTTCATGGAGCTGAAATCCGGGAAGAGATGGGAGAGTCTCCTGAAGTGAGTGTCCCTCACTGCTGAGTACTTGGTGCAGTGTAGCAGGAAGTGGGTTTCATCCTCCAGGGCCTCTAGGTCACAGTGTTGGCACAGTCTGTCCTCCCTTGGCTTGTAGCTCTGCTTGTGTCGACCGGATTCGATGGCTAGACTGTGGGCACTGAGTCTATATCGGCTCAGGGTCCTGCGGTCTCTGGGATCCGGGAGTTTCTCCAGATACGGGGCCAGTCTGTAGTCTCTCTGTAGTCTCTGGTACGTGGTCAGTTTCTGTGAGGTGTTGATGTCGGTCCTCCAGTCACTGACACCTCTCCTGGCCCTCGTCTACCATCTTCCTGATTCTGGTTCTTGTCAGGCTGCTGTGATTGGTTGTTTTGTCCAGTTGGGTTTGGGAGAGCTGTGCCAGGGGTCCTGGTTCATCTGGCCCACGTATATGTATCAGAGCTTTGTGGTGATGGGAGCTTGGATTGCTACTCTGTAGGTGAGCCTGAAATGATAGTGACCTCTTCAGAGCTGCTAGGTGTAGAGGGAATCTGCCCAGCTCAGCTCGACAGGCGCTGTTGGAGGTGCTTCGATGGACCTGGAGAAGGTGCTTACAGAATTCCAGGTGGAATATTTCTGTTGGGCTGGAATCCCACCTTGACCAATCTGGGTAAGTGTGAGGGCCCCAGACTTCGCTGCCATACAGGAGGATTGGGGCAATGATGGAATCGAAGATTTTTAGCCAGACCCTCACTGGTGGCTTCAGATGATACAATTTCCTTCGGATGGCATAAAAGGTTTTGCAGGCCTTGTTTTTCAGGGTCTCTATGGCTTGTTTAAAGCTCCCTGACTGGTGAATTTCCAGGCCCAAGTAGGTGTATTTGTCTGTTCCTGTTAGAGTGCAGCCGTTTACGACAAATGAAGGATGCTGGTCAAATCTTCTTTCTCTCTTCTGGAACACCATGATGTTGGTTTTCTTTAGATTGATCGGTAGTGCCCATGTGGAGCTGAATTTCTCCAAAATTTGTAGGTTGTCTTGGAGACCTTTCTCGGTTGGTGACACCAGCAGTAGGTCATCTGCATAGAGCAAGAATTTCACCTGGGCGTCATGGAGTGTGAGACCTGGAGCAGGTGAAGATTCCAGAGCAGCAGCCGCTCATTGATGTAAATATTGAAGAGCGTTGGACTTAGGCTGCAGCCCTGTCTGACTCCTCGGCTCTGCTGGAAATAAGCCGTTCTTCTACCGTTCACACTCACGCTGCAGAGGTTCTCGGTGTAGGAGCTTTTGATGACATCATAGGTCTTTCCTCCTATTCCGCTTTCCAGCATTTTTAAGAACAAGCCCGGGTGCCAGACTGAGTCAAAGGCCTTTTTAAAGTCTACAAAGCAGGCGTATATCTTCCCATGCTTTGTATTGTGGACTATCTATCCCTCTATCTATCCCTCTATCTATCCCTCTATCTATCTATCTATCTATCTATCTATCTATCTATCTATCTATCTATCTATCTGTCTATCCCTCTATCTATCTATCTATCTATCTATCTATCTATCTATCTATCTATCTATCTATCCCTCTATCTATCTATCTATCTATCTATCTATCTATCCCTCTATCTATCTATCTATCTATCTATCTATCTATCTATCTATCCCTCTATCTATCTATCCCTCTATCTATCTATCTATCCCTCTATCTATCTATCCCTCTATCTATCCCTCTATCTATCCCTCTATCTATCTATCTATCTATCTATCCCTCTATCTATCCCTCTATCTATCCCTCTATCTATCCCTCTATCTATCTATCTATCTATCTATCCCTCTATCTATCTATCCCTCTATCTATCCCTCTATCTATCCCTCTATCTATCCCTCTATCTATCTATCTATCTATCCCTCTATCTATCTATCTATCTATCTATCCCTCCCTCTATCTATCTATCTATCTATCCCTCTATCTATCCCTCTATCTATCCCTCTATCTATCTATCTATCTATCTATCTATCTATCCCTCTATCTATCCATCTATCTATCCCTCTATCTATCTATCTATCTATCTATCTATCCCTCTATCTATCCCTCTATCTATCCCTCTATATATCTATCCCTCCCTCTATCTATCAATCTATCCCTCTATCTATCTATCTATCTATCTATCCCTCTATCTATCTATCCCTCTATCTATCTATCTATCTATCTATCTATCCCTCTATCTATCTATCTATCTATCTATCTAGCTATCTATCTATCCCTCTATCCCTCTATCTATCTATCTATCTATCTATCTATCTATCTATCCCTCTATCTATCCCTCTATCTATCTATCTATCTATCTATCTATCCCTCCCTCTATCTATCAATCTATCCCTCTATCTATCTATCTATCTATCTATCTATCCCTCTATCTATCTATCCCTCTATCTATCTATCTATCTATCTATCTATCTATCTATCTATCCCTCTATCCATCTATCTATCTATCTATCTATCTATCTATCCCTCTATCTATCTATCTATCTATCTATCTATCTATCTATCTATCTATCTATCTATCCCTCTATCCCTCTATCTATCTATCTATCTATCTATCTATCTATCTATCTATCCCTCTATCTATCTATCTATCTATCTATCCCTCTATCCCTCTATCTATCTATCTATCCCTCCCTCTATCTATCAATCTATCCCTCTATCTATCTATCTATCTATCTATCTATCTATCTATCCCTCTATCTATCTATCCCTCTATCTATCTATCTATTTATCTATCTATCCATCTATCTATCCATCTATCTATCATCTATCTATCTATCTATCTATCCCTCTATCTATCTATCTATCTATCTATCTATCTATCCCTCTATCTATCTATCTATCCCTCTATCTATCTATCCCTCTATCTATCTATCTATCTATCTATCTATCCCTCTATCTATTTATCTATCTATCTATCTATCTATCTATCTATCTATCTATCTATCTATCCCTCTATCTATCTATCTATCCCTCTATCTATCTATCTATCCCTCTATCTATCTATCTATCTATCTATCTATCCCTCTATCTATCTATCTATCTATCCCTCTATCTATCTATCTATCTATCTATCTATCCCTCTATCTATCTATCTATCCCTCTATCTATCTATCCCTCTATCTATCCCTCTATCTATCCCTCTATCTATCTATCTATCCATCTTTCCCTCTATCCATTATCTGTCTGTCTATCGATTATCTATCTATGATCTATATTATTTATTGCAGTTACAGCATAAAAAAAACCGCGGGGAGCAACCTGCGGAAAAACCGCGGGAAAAACGCATGCATTTTTCCCGCGGTTTTGGTGCGGTTTTTTACCGCAGGTCCGGTAATCTTCAACTCCCAGACGTTTCTCAAGAAAATTTCTTGAGAAAAATCACTTTTCTAGTGCGCACATAGCCTTAAGAGTTTGGTGCATCACTCAGCTACAGGGTGTCAAGGTTACCCATGTTCTCCAGGTAGGGGACGTTTTTGGCGTAAGGCTGTTTTCACACATCCGGTTGTAGCAGTGCAGCACAATCCGGCGCTCTGCTGAAAAAACGAAACCGTTTTTTTTTGCCGCCGGTTTCGTTTTTTCCAGCATTGACTTGCATTGACGCCACATTGTGCCGCATGGGCTTGCATTCCGTCCGGTTTTTGCCGCATGCGGCAGATTTAGCCGATGCAGCGGCCGAATGGAACGTTCCCTGGCACGTTTTTTGCTCCGGCAAAAAAACCCGTATCGCGCCGCATCTGGCCGCTGCGGCGCATTTTTCAATGCATGCCTATAGACGCCGGATGCGGCGCGATGCGGCAAAAAACGCATCCGGCCGCCGCATGCGGTTTCTTCCACTGCGCATGCTCAGTAGCGTGCCGTAACCGGAAAAAAACATACGGGCCGCATGTAAAAACTTATGCAAAGGATGCGGTGTTTTCGCCGCATCTGTTGCATAGGTTTCACAGCCGGATTGAGCCGCACTGCTCAAACTGGATGTGTGAAAGCAGCCTAACCTATAATGAATTTCTTGGACAAGCACAGCCACGCCCCTTTCCTGCTATGCACCTCCCACTTGTCAGAATACTGACATAAAGACTATACAAATTGGAACATTTTTGCTCTACTATAAGTTGCAGACTTTTTTTCAAACATTTCAAATAGTTTTATGCCAAAATTCTGGGGTAAATTGATGACCAGGTCTCATATTGTTTACTAGACTCGGGATCTTTGCTGTCTGTTGTAATCCTTTTTGCAGTAATCCTGTATCCGCTAATCCTGCGCTCAGCTGACAAGTGGTTAATTTGCTACAATGGATCAATCTGGAGTCCAGACTGTTTATGGACATTGGGCAGACTGCACAGGGGTCTGTACAGGGGTCTGTACAAGAGGGGTCTGCACAGGGGTCTATACAAGAGGGGTCTGCACAGGGGTCTATACAAGAGGGGTCTGCACAGGGGTCTATACAGGGGTCTGCACAGGGGTCTATACAGGGGTCTGCACAGGGGTCTGTACATGAGGGGTCTGCACAGGGGTCTGTACATGAGGGGTCTGCACAGGGGTCTATACAGGGGTCTGCACAGGGGTCTGTACATGAGGGGTCTGCACAGGGGTCTATACAGGGGTCTGCACAGGGGTCTGTACAAGAGGGGTCTGTACAGGGGTCTGTACATGAGGGGTCTGCACAGGGGTCTGTACAAGAGGGGTCTGTACAAGAGGGGTCTACACAGGGGTCTCTACAGGGGTCTGCACGGGGTCTATACAGGGGTCTGTACAAGGGGTCTGCACAGGGGTCTACGCAGGGGTCTGAACAAGAGGGGTCTGTACAAGGGGTCTACACAGGAGGTCTGTACAATGGGTCTGTAAAGGGGACTGTACAAGGGATCTGTACTAGGGGTCTATACAGGAGGTCTGTACAAGGGGTCTGTACCAGGGGTTTATACAGGAGGCCTGTACAAGTGGACTGCACAGGCGTCTGTACTAGAGGGGTCTGCACAGGGGTCTATACAGGGTTCTGCACAGGGGTCTATACAGGAGTCTGCACAGGAGTCTATACAGGGGTCTGCACAGGGGTCTGTACAAGAGGGGTCTGTACTAGGGGTCTGCACAAGGGGTCTGTACAAGAGGGGTCTGTACAAGAGGGGTCTGTACTAGGGGTCTGCACAAGGGGTCTGTACTAGGGGTCAGTACAAGGGGTCTGTTGGGAAGGAGGGGGGGTTGCCTCTGGATGTGCTGTGGACTCTATTTCTTTTCACTGACAGCAAACTAAACATCTTGTAAATGGTGAAGAATTCCTTCAAGACACTTGTTACACTCTTTAGAAAACTTCATAGAACTTATAAAAAAAACTTTTTAAAACTTTTTTTTTTTTTTACATAAATTAAAAGAAAAATAGTTCAACCCTTTGTGTGCTGTATTGTATTGGAGCTGTAACCCAGTGGGCTCTGCTGCATCTGCCGCCTCCCTGTGCAGCCCCCCCTGTGCAGCCCTCCCTGCAGCCCCCCCTGTGCAGCCCCCCCTGTGCAGCCCTCCCTGCAGCCCCCCCTGTGCAGCCCCCCCTGTGCAGCCCCCCCTGTGCAGCCCCCCCTGTGCAGCCCCCCCTGTGCAGCCCCCCCTGTGCAGCCCCCCCTGTGCAGCCCCTGAGCCGCAGCCTCCGGCAGGAAATGTGACCTCACCGCCTCTGACAGCAGCAGAGGATTCGAAAAGAAACAAGAAGCGATCTGGAGCCGGAGACTGCGCACCCCCGACATCTCCCAGGAGGAGGACCGGACAGTGGGGGGCTACTGGGGGGCTGGGGTCCAGGCTGCACACTCACTGACAGCTGACACCCGGAGATTCTTGGATTTGGCTTTTTTAGAAGTTTGAAAGTATCAGGATCCATGAACAAGATCTACTGGATCATTTCCAAACATTGATCTATAACAAGAGCAGATCGGTGAGTAATGATCTACACATCTCCTGAACCTCGGCAGTGCAGATTGGTGCAACTTTTGCAAAATATTGTAGAATTGCTTAAACTGCAATCCCTCAGCGCACAACTGACAGGTTCATAGAGGAGGAAGCTGCAGAACCTCTTAGCCCCATGTAAGGATGCTCAGTCCCATGTAAGGATCCTCCAGCAGCTAAAGGGTGAAAGGGAGAGATCCCAGTAATAACCTTATATTTTGCATAGATGCTCCGGTTACATTGGGGATGTTCTTGACTTTGCTGCTCAGTTTTGCAGAATATAAGTATTTTAGGGATTGTTTGAAATGTTGAATGATTGAGATGTAGAATCCTGGAGGATGGTCCCTTGTGATGGGAATCCTCATGTAGCAGAGCTGAGTGTGTCATTTGCTACCATGTGTAGTGCTTATATGATCTGGGAAAACAACCAGCACCAATCTAGCAGGACACTATTCACACTTCAGTATTTTTGATCAGTATTTGCCAAAACCAGGAGCATCTCCAAAGCACAGAAAGGTGAAGCTTCCAATTCATTTCTCTGTAACCTCCACACCGGGATTTGGCAAACACTGATGGAACATACTGACGTGTCCCTAACAAACTCAGCTCTGCCGTATCTAAATTTAAAAAACAACTCTGCTCTGCTGTATCTAAATTCAAAAACACAGCTCTGCTGGATCTAATTTAAAAAAAAACAACTCAGCTCTGCCGTATCTAAATTCAAAAACAACTCAGCTCTGCTGTATCTAAATTCAAAAACAACTCAGCTCTGCTGTATCTAAATTCACAAACAAACTCAGCTCTGCTGTATCTAAATTCAAAAACAAACTCAGCTCTGCTGTATCTAAATTAAAACAAACTCAGCTCTGCTGTATCTAAATTAAAACAAACTCAGCTCTGCTGTATCTAAATTCAAAAACAAACTCAGCTCTGCTGTATCTAGATTAAAAAAAGAAACTCAGCTCTGCTGTATCTAAATTAAAACAAACTCATCTCTGCTGTATCTAAATTCAAAAACAAACTCCGCTCTGCTTTTTGATTTGTCAGGTGCAGTTCCTTTAGGTATCAGTGTAATCCATTCAACCAATCAGCTGCAGTCTGGAGACTTTATCAATAATGGGGCGACACTACAGATATTAGGGCTCAGTGCAGCTATTATTCAAGTACAAAAGATGCCTCGTCTGTCACCAGAGCCGGACGCCACACTCTGCAGCCGCACTATATTCTGCCAATGATCTTATCAAAGCAAAACATTGTAGTGGGGGCAATATGCACAATACAAGGGGCAACATGCACAATACAAGGGGCAACATGCACAATACAAGGGGGCAACATGCACAATACAAGGGGGCAACATGCACAATACAAGGGGGCAATATGCACAATACAAGGGGCAACATGCACAATACAAGGGGCAACATGCACAATACAAGGGGGCAACATGCACAATACAAGGGGCAACATGCACAATACAAGGGGCAACATGCACAATACAAGGGGCAACATGCACAATACAAGGGGCAACATGCACAATACAAGGGGCAACATGCACAATACAAGGGGCAACATGCACAATACAAGGGGCAACATGCACAATACAAGAGGGCAACATGCACAATACAAGGTGCAACATGCACAATACAAGAGGGCAACATGCACAATACAAGGGGCAACATGCACAATACAAGGGGCAACATGCACAATACAAGGGGCAACATGCACAATACAAGGGGCAACATGCACAATACAAGGGGCAACATGCACAATACAAGGGGCAACATGCACAATACAAGGGGAAACATGCACAATACAAGGGGGCAACATGCACAATACAAGGGGCAACATGCACAATACAAGGGGCAACATGCACAATACAAGAGGGCAACATGCACAATACAAGGTGCAACATGCACAATACAAGAGGGCAACATGCACAATACAAGGGGCAACATGCACAATACAAGGGGCAACATGCACAATACAAGGGGCAACATGCACAATACAAGGGGCAACATGCACAATACAAGGGGCAACATGCACAATACAAGGGGCAACATGCACAATACAAGGGGCAACATGCACAATACAAGAGGGCAACATGCACAATACAAGGTGCAACATGCACAATACAAGAGGGCAACATGCACAATACAAGGGGCAACATGCACAATACAAGGGGCAACATGCACAATACAAGGGGCAACATGCACAATACAAGGGGCAACATGCACAATACAAGGGGCAACATGCACAATACAAGGGGGCAACATGCACAATACAAGGGGCAACATGCACAATACAAGGGGCAACATGCACAATACAAGGGGCAACATGCACAATACAAGGGGCAACATGCACAATACAAGGGGCAACATGCACAATACAAGGGGCAACATGCACAATACAAGGGGCAACATGCACAATACAAGGGGCAACATGCACAATTCAAGGGGCAACATGCACAATACAAGGGGCAACATGCACAATACAAGGGGCAACATGCACAATACAAGAGGGCAACATGCACAATACAAGGGGAAACATGCACAATACAAGGGGGCAACATGCACAATACAAGGGGGCAACATGCACAATACAAGGGGCAACATGCACAATACAAGGGGCAACATGCACAATACAAGGGGGCAACATGTAGAATACAAGGGGGCAACATGCACAATACAAGGGGCAACATGCACAATACAAGGGGCAACATGCACAATACAAGGGGCAACATGCACAATACAAGGGGCAACATGCACAATACAAGGGGCAACATGCACAATACAAGGGGGAAACATGCACAATACAAGGGGGAAACATGCACAATACAAGGGGCAACATGCACAATACAAGGGGCAACATGCACAATACAAGGGGGCAACATGCACAATACAAGGGGGCAACATGCACAATACAAGGGGGCAACATGCACAATACAAGGGGCAACATGCACAATACCAGGGGCAACATGCACAATACAAGGGGCAACATGCACAATACAAGAGGCAACATGCACAATACAAGGGGGCAACATGCACAATACAAGGGGGCAACATGCACAATACAAGGGGCAACATGCACAATGCAAGGGGTAACATGCACAATACAAGGGGGAACATGCACAATACAAAAGGCAACATGCACAATACAAGGGGCAACATGCACAATACAAGGGGGCAACATGCACAATACAAGGGGGCAACATGCACAATACAAGGGGCAACATGCACAATACAAGGGGGCAACATGCACAATACAAGGGGCAACATGCACAATACAAGGGGCAACATGCACAATACAAGGGGCAACATGCACAATACAAGGGGGCAACATGCACAATACAAGGGGCAACATGCACAATGCAAGGGGCAACATGCACAATACAAGGGGGCAACATGCACAATACAAGGGGCAACATGCACAATACAAGGGGGCAACATGCACAATACAAGGGGCAACATGCACAATACAAGGGGGCAACATGCACAATACAAGGGGGCAACATGCACAATACAAGGGGGCAACATGCACAATACAAGGGGCAACATGCACAATACAAGGGGGCAACATGCACAATACAAGGGGAAATATGCACAATACAAGGGGGCAACATGCACAATACAAGGGGGCAACATGCACAATACAAGGGGCAACATGCACAATACAAGGGGGCAACATGCACAATACAAGGGGCAACATGCACAATACAAGGGGCAACATGCACAATACAAGGGGGCAACATGCACAATACAAGGGGAAACATGCACAATACAAGGGGGCAACATGCACAATACAAGGGGGCAACATGCACAATACAAGGGGCAACATGCACAATACAAGGGGGCAACATGCACAATACAAGGGGCAACATGCACAATACAAGGGGGCAACATGCACAATACAAGGGGGCAACATGCACAATACAAGGGGCAACATGCACAATACAAGGGGGCAACATGCACACTACAAGGGGGCAACATGCACAATACAAGGGGCAACATGCACAATACAAGGGGCAACATGCACAATACAAGGGGCAACATGCACAATACAAGGGGGCAACATGCACAATACAAGGGGGCAACATGCACAATACAAGGGGGCAACATGCACAATACAAGGGGGCAACATGCACAATACAAGGGGCAACATGCACAATACAAGGGGCAACATGCACAATACAAGGGGCAACATGCACAATACAAGGGGCAACATGCACAATACAAGGGGCAACATGCACAATACAAGGGGCAACATGCACAATACAAGGGGGCAACATGCACAATACAAGGGGGCAACATGCACAATACAAGGGGCAACATGCACAATACAAGGGGGCAACATGCACAATACAAGGGGGCAACATGCACACTACAAGGGGCAACATGCACAATACAAGGGGCAACATGCACAATACAAGGGGCAACATGCACAATACAAGGGGGCAACATGCACAATACAAGAGGCAACATGCACAATACAAGGGGCAACATGCACAATACAAGGGGGCAACATGCACAATACAAAGGGGCAACATGCACAATACAAGGGGGCAACATGCACAATACAAGGGGCAACATGCACAATACAAGGGGCAACATGCACAATACAAGGGGCAACATGCACAATACAAGGGGGCAACATGCACAATACAAAGGGGCAACATACACAATACAAGGGAGCAACATGCACAATACAAGGGGGCAACATGCACAATACAAGGGGCAACATCCACAATACAAGGGGCAACATGCACAATACAAGGGGCAACATGCACAATACAAGGGGGCAACATGCACAATACAACGGGCAACATGCACAATACAAGGGGGCAACATGCACAATACAAGGGGCAACATGCACAATACAAGGGGCAACATGCACAATACAAGGGGCAACATGCACAATACAAGGGGGCAACATGCACAATACAAGGGGGCAACATGCACAATACAAGGGGGTAACATGCACAATACAAGGGGCAACATGCACAATACAAGGGGCAACATGCACAATACAAGGGGCAACATGCACAATACAAGGGGCAACATGCACAATACAAGGGGCAACATGCACAATGCAAGGGGCAACATCCACAATACAAGGGGGCAACATGCACAATACAAGGGGGCAACATGCACAATACAAGGGGGCAACATGCACAATACAAGGGGCAACATGCACAATACAAGGGGCAACATGCACAATACAAGGGGCAACATGCACAATGCAAGGGGTAACATGCACAATACAAGGGGGCAACATGCACAATACAAGGGGCAACATGCACAATACAAGGGGCAACATGCACAATACAAGGGGCAACATGCACAATACAAGGGGGCAACATGCACAATACAAGGGGGCAACATGCACAATACAAGGGGCAACATGCACAATACAAGGGGCAACATGCACAATACAAGGGGCAACATGCACAATACAAGGGGCAACATGCACAATGCAAGGGGTAACATGCACAATACAAGGGGGCAACATGCACAATACAAGGGGCAACATGCACAATACAAGGGGCAACATGCACAATACAAGGGGCAACATGCACAATACAAGGGGGCAACATGCACAATACAAGGGGGCAACATGCACAATACAAGGGGGCAACATGCACAATACAAGGGGGCAACATGCACAATACAAGGGACAACATGCACAATACAATGGGGCAACATGCACAATACAAGGGGCAACATGCACAATACAAGGGGCAACATGCACAATACAAGGGGCAACATGCACAATACAAGGGGGCAACATGCACAATACAAGGGGCAACATGCACAATACAAGGGGGCAACATGCACAATACAAGGGGGCAACATGCACAATACAAGGGGCAACATGCACAATACAAGGGGGCAACATGCACAATACAAGGGGGCAACATGCACAATACAAGGGGGCAACATGCACAATACAAGGGGCAACATGCACAATACAAGGGGGCAACATGCACAATACAAGGGGGCAACATGCACAATACAAGGGGGCAACATGCACAATACAAGGGGGCAACATGCACAATACAAGGGGGCTACATGCACAATACAAGGGGGCTACATGCACAATACAAGGGGCAACATGCACACTACAAGGGGGCAACATGCACAATACAAGGGGCAACATGCACAATACAAGGGGGCAACATGCACAATACAAGGGGGCAACATGCACAATACAAGGGGGCAACATGCACAATACAAGGGGGCAACATGCACAATACAAGGGGCAACATGCACAATACAAGGGGGAACATGCACAATACAAGGGGGCAACATGCACAATACAAGGGGGCAACATGCACAATACAAGGGGCAACATGCACAATACAAGGGGCAACATGTACAATACAAGGGGGCAACATGCACAATACAAGGGGCAACATGCACAATACAAGGGGGCAACATACACAATACAAGGGGGCAACATGTACAATACAAGGGGCAACATGCACAATACAAGGGGGCAACATGTACAATACAAGGGGGCAACATGCACAATACAAGGGGCAACATGCACAATACAAGGGGGCAACATGCACAATACAAGGGGCAACATGCACAATACAAGGGGGCAACATACACAATACAAGGGGGCAACATGTACAATACAAGGGGCAACATGCACAATACAAGGGGCAACATGCACAATACAAGGGGGCAACATGCACAATACAAGGGGGCAACATACACAATACAAGGGGGCAACATGTACAATACAAGGGGGCAACATGCACAATACAAGGGGCAACATGCACAATACAAGGGGGCAACATGCACAATACAAGGGGCAACATGCACAATACAAGGGGGCAACATGCACAATGCAAGGGGCAACATGCACAATGCAAGGGGCAACATGCACAATACAAGGGGGCAACATGCACAATACAAGGGGGCAACATGCACAATACAAGGGGCAACATGCACAATACAAGGGGGCAACATGCACAATACAAGGGGCAACATGCACAATACAAGGGGGAACATGCACAATACAAGGGGGCAACATGCACAATACAAGGGGCAACATGCACAATACAAGGGGGCAACATGCACAATACAAGGGGCAACATGCACAATACAAGGGGCAACATGCACAATACAAGGGGGAACATGCACAATACAAAGGGGTAACATGCACAATACAAGGGGGCAACATGCACAATAAAACGGGGCAACATGCACAATACAAGGGGCAATATGCACAATACAAGGGGCAACATGCACAATACAAGGGGCAACATGCACAATACAAGGGGCAACATGCACAATACAAGGGGCAACATGCACAATACAAGGGGCAACATGTACAATACAACGGGCAACATGCACAATACAAGGGGGCAACATGCACAATACAAGGGGCAACATGCACAATACAAGGGGCAACATGCACAATACAAGGGGCAACATGCACAATACAAGGGGGCAACATGCACAATACAAGGGGGCAACATGCACAATACAAGGGGGTAACATGCACAATACAAGGGGCAACATGCACAATACAAGGGGCAACATGCACAATACAAGGGAGAACATGCACAATACAAGGGGTAACATGCACAATACAAGGGGGCAACATGCACAATACAAGGGGCAACATGCACAATACAAGGGGCAACATGCACAATACAAGGGGGCAACATGCACAATACAAGGGGGCAACATGCACAATACAAGGGGGCAACATGTACAATACAAGGGGCAACATGCACAATACAAGGGGCAACATGCACAATACAAGGGGCAACATGCACAATACAAGGGGGCAACATGCACAATACAAGGGGGCAACATGCACAATACAAGGGGCAACATGCACAATACAAGGGGGCAACATGCACAATACAAGGGGCAACATGCACAATACAAGGGGCAACATGCACAATACAAGGGGGCAACATGCACAATACAAGGGGGCAACATGCACAATACAAGGGGCAACATGCACAATACAAGGGGGCAACATGCACAATACAAGGGGGCAACATGCACAATACAAGGGGCAACATGCACAATACAAGGGGGCAACATGCACAATACAAGGGGGCAACATGCACAATACAAGGGGCAACATGCACAATACAAGGGGGCAACATGCACAATACAAGGGGGCAACATGCACAATACAAGGGGCAACATGCACAATACAAGGGGGCAACATGCACAATACAAGGGGGCAACATGCACAATACAAGGGGCAACATGCACAATACAAGGGGGCAACATGCACAATACAAGGGGGCAACATGCACAATACAAGGGGCAACATGCACAATACAAGGGGGCAACATGCACAATACAAGGGGCAACATGCACAATACAAGGGGGCAACATGCACAATACAAGGGGCAACATGCACAATACAAGGGGCAACATGCACAATACAAGGGGGCAACATGCACAATACAAGGGGGCAACATGCACAATACAAGGGGGCAACATGCACAATACAAGGGGGCAACATGCACAATACAAGGGGCAACATGCACAATACAAGGGGGCAACATGCACAATACAAGGGGGCAACATGCACAATACAAGGGGCAACATGCACAATACAAGGGGGCAACATGCACAATACAAGGGGGCAACATGCACAATACAAGGGGGCAACATGCACAATACAAGGGGGCAACATGCACAATACAAGGGGGCAACATGCACAATACAAGGGGGCAACATGCACAATACAAGGGGGCAACATGCACAATACAAGGGGCAACATGCACAATACAAGGGGCAACATGCACAATACAAGGGGGCAACATGCACAATACAAGGGGCAACATGCACAATACAAGGGGCAACATGCACAATACAAGGGGCAACATGCACAATACAAGGGGGCTACATGCACAATACAAGGGGCAACATGCACAATACAAGGGGGCAACATGCACAATACAAGGGGGCAACATGCACAATACAAGGGGCAACATGCACAATACAAGGGGGAACATGCACAATACAAGGGGGAACATGCACAATACAAGGGGCAACATGCACAATACAAGGGGCAACATGCACAATACAAGGGGCAACATGCACAATACAAGGGGGCAACATGCACAATACAAGGGGGAACATGCACAATACAAGGGGGCAACATGCACAATACAAGGGGGCAACATGCACAATACAAGGGGCAACATGCACAATACAAGGGGGCAACATGCACAATACAAGGGGACAACATGCACAATACAAGGGGCAACATGCACAATACAAGGGGAAATATGCACAATACAAGGGGCAACATGCACAATACAAGGGGCAACATGCACAATACAAGGGGCAACATGCACAATACAAGGGGCAACATGCACAATACAAGGGGCAACATGCACAATACAAGGGGCAACATGCACAATACAAGGGGGCACCGTCAGAGCTGCCAACTGGACAATCTGTAGAGGAGGGCGCAATGTTCAAGTCTGTAAAAAAAAAAGTCAGATATGGGAACTCTGGAGGGAAGGGGAAGCACAGACTGTAGAAGAGGGCGACAGGCACAGTACATGGGGGCATCAGATATCATAAAAGGGATCACCAGATATTGTAAAAGGGGCACAATACAAGCGGGCAGCATATATTATAAATGGGCACAGCACACTACAAGGAGGCAGTGTACTGTCTGTTTTAAACATTCTTAGGAGAAGCTTAGGAAAGCATGGTAGTGCCCGCTCATCACTAGTTACGAGTACTAAGCACCTGAGCATGGTAGTGCCCACTCATCACTAGTTACGAGTACTAAGCACCTGAGCATGGTAGTGCCCACTCATCACTAGTTACGAGTACTAAGCACCTGAGCATGGTAGTGCCCGCTCATCACTAGTTACGAGTACTGAGCACCTGAGCATGGTAGTGCTCACTCATCACTAGTTACGAGTACTGAGCACCCGAGCATGGTAGTGCCCGCTCATCACTAGTTACGAGTACTGAGCACCTGAGCATGGTAGTGCCCGCTCATCACTAGTTACGAGTACTAAGCACCTGAGCATGGTAGTGCCCGCTCATCACTAGTTACGAGTACTGAGCACCTGAGCATGGTAGTGCCCGCTCATCACTAGCTACGAGTACTGAGCACCTGAGCATGATAGTGCCCGCTCATCACTAGTTACGAGTACTAAGCACCTGAGCATGGTAGTGCCCGCTCATCACTAGTTACGAGTACTGAGCACCTGAGCATGGTAGTGCCCGCTCATCACTAGTTACTAGTACTGAGCACCTGAGCATGGTAGTGCCCGCTCATCACTAGTTACTAGTACTGAGCACCTGAGCATGGTAGTGCCCGCTCATCACTAGTTACGAGTACTGAGCCCCCGAGCATGGTATTGCCCGCTCATCACTAGTTACGAGTACTGAGCACCCGAGCATGGTAGTGCCCGCTCATCACTAGTTACGAGTACTGAGCACCCGAGCATGGTAGTGCCCGCTCATCACTAGTTACGAGTACTGAGCACCCGAGCATGGTAGTGCCCGCTCATCACTAGTTACGAGTGCTGAGCCCCCGAGCATGGTAGTGCCCGCTCATCAGTAGGTACGAGTACTGAGCACCTGAGCATGGTAGTGCCCGCTCATCACTAGTTACGAGTACAGAGCACCTGAGCATGGTAGTGCCCGTTCATCACTAGTTACGAGTACAGAGCACCTGAGCATGGTAGTGCCCGCTCATCACTAGTTACGAGTACAGAGCACCTGAGCATGGTAGTGCCCGCTCATCACTAGTTACGAGTACTGAGCACCCGAGCATGGTAGTGCCCGCTCATCACTAGGTACGAGTACTGAGCACCTGAGCATGGTAGTGCTCACTCATCACTAGTTACCAGTACTGAGCACCTGAGCATGGTAGTGCCCGCTCATCACTAGTTACCAGTACTGAGCACCTGAGCATGGTAGTGCCCGTTCATCACTAGTTACTAGTACTGAGCACCTGAGCATGGTAGTGCCTGTTCATCACTAGTTACCAGTACTGAGCACCTGAGCATTGTAGTGCCCGCTCATCACTAGTTACGAGTACTGAGCACCCGAGCATGGCAGTGCCCGCTCATCACTAGGTACGAGTACTGAGCACCTGAGCATGGTAGTGCCCGCTCATCACTAGTTACGAGTACTGAGCACCTGAGCATGGTAGTGCTCGCTCATCAGTAGTTACGAGTACTGAGCACCCGAGCATTGTAGTGCCCGCTCATCACTAGGTACGAGTACTGAGCACCTGAGCATGGTAGTGCCCGCTCATCACTAGTTACGAGTACTGAGCACCCGAGCATTGTAGTGGCCGCTCATCACTAGGTACGAGTACTGAGCACACGAGCATGGTAGTGCCCGCTCATCACTAGTTACGAGTACTGAGCACACGAGCATGGTAGTGCCCGCTCATCACTAGTTACGAGTACTGAGCACCCGATCATGGTAGTGCCCACTCATCACTAGTTACGAGTACTGAGCACCTGAGCATTGTAGTGCCCGCTCATCACTAGTTACGAGTACTGAGCACCTGAGCATTGTAGTGCCCGCTCATCACTAGGTACGAGTACTGAGCACCCGAGCATGCTAGTGCCCGCTCATCACTAGTTACGAGTACTGAGAACCTGAGCATGGTAGTGCCCGCTCATCACTAGTTATCAGTACTGAGCACCTGAGCATGGCAGTGCCCGCTCATCACTAGTTACGAGTACTGAGCACCCGAGCATAGTAGTGCCCGCTCATCACTAGTTACGAGTACTGAGCACCTGAGCATGGTAGTGCCCACTCATCACTAGTTACAAGTACTGAGCACCCGAGCATGGTAGTGCCCGCTCATAACTAGTTACGAGTACTGAGCACCTGAGCATGGTAGTGCCCGCTCATCACTAGTTACGAGTACTGAGCACCTGAGCATGGTAGTGCCCGCTCATCACTAGTTACCAGTACTTAGCACCAGAGCATGGTAGTGCCCGCTCATCACTAGTTACCAGTACTGAGCACCTGAGCATGGTAGTACCCGCTCATCATCAGTTACGAGTACCGAGCACCCGAGCATGGTAGTGCTCATTCATCACTAGTTACGAGTACTGAGCACCTGAGCATGGTAGTGCCCGCTCATCACTAGTTATCAGTACTGAGCACCTGAGCATGGTAGTGCCCGCTCATCACTAGTTACCAGTACTGAGCACCCGAGCATGGTAGTGCCCGCTCATCACTAGTTACGAGTACTGAGCACCTGAGCATGGTAGTGCTCACTCATCACTAGTTACGAGTACTGAGCACCTGAGCATGGTAGTGCCCGCTCATCACTAGTTATCAGTACTGAGCACCTGAGCATGGTAGTGTCTAAAATCTCATAACTTTTCTTCAGCGCTCTATTGGGAGACCCAGACGATTGGGGTATAGCTACTGCCTCCGGAGGCCACACAAAGCACTACACTAAAAAGTGCAAGGCCCCTCCCCTTCTGGCTATACCCCCCCGTGGTGTCACGGGTTCTCCAGTTTTCAAGCTTTGTGCGAAGGAGGTCAGACATCCATGCATAGCTCCACAGATTTTAGTCAGCAGTAGCTGCTGACTATTTCGGATGGAAGAAAAGAGGGCCCATATAGGGCCCCCAGCATGCTCCCTTCTCACCCGTTGATGGTGTTGTAAGGTTGAGGTACCTATTGCTGGTACGGAGGCTGGAGCCCACATGCTGCTTTCCTTCCACATCCCCCTGAGGGGCTCTGAGGAAGTGGGATCCTGCCGGCCTCAAAGCTCTGACGCCGGGCTCCATCCACAGACCCATTGAACCTGTTGGATACGGAGCTGGAGTACCGTTCAGGGACATGGCCCTGCACCATTACAGGTACTCTGTGTCCCCGTACACACAGGCACAGCACACTCCAGACTTGCTGGGTGTGCTAGTGCGCCGGGGACAGTAATGGGTTACAGTCACTGCAGCTTTGCTGAGTGACTTTGTGTTTTGGGAACTACCGCGCCGGACGCTCCGGGAGCGGCGGCGCGGCTGGGACTTGTAGTTCGCCGGGGACTGGGCGCCGACCGCGCTTTTACGGCGGCGGCGCTTATAAATCCAGTCCCCGGCTTCTGCGGCCTAGTGCCGCTTCGTTCCCGCCCCCTCCCTGTCACTCAGGGAAGGGGACAGGCGCTGAGCAATCAGCAGCGCCGAGGGCTGGAGCCTTATTTACATGCTCCAGCCCTCTCACTGCACACTGTCGGACGCCGGATTCCCGCTCTGCCTTGGGGGCACGCCCACGGCCCGCCCCTCCTCACATGAGCTGGGGAAGAAGCCGGCAGCCATTACTGCAGTCCGAGCTCGGACTTTCGGCAACCAGGCAGGACGGTGGCGATCATACACCCGCTTATAGGCGGGCGGTAAGCGGCACACATAGTGCTGACCACAATGTAACTGCAGTGTGTACATGTGTTGTTTTTAACTGCATAGGTCGCTATATGCCCGCTTGGGGAGCGACACATCAGCAGCAGGAAAGCAGGTGTGCTAAGGCACAGGCTTTCTATGCTGCTTGTATTGCACGACTGAGGTGTTCATTTGTGTTTATGCTTATATGCTATACATTGCACTGTACAGTCGCTAGTCTTAGCTATATTCTCCTGGAATGGCTAGACTACAGCAGCAGAAAACCAAGGGTGCTGGGGCACAGGTTTTTTTCTATGCTGCTTGTATTGCATGGGCTGCAGTGTGCATTTGTACTTGTGCTTGTATGCTATACATTGCACTGTATGGTCACTCTTCTGGGCCATATTCCCCTAGATGACTAGTCTACAGCAGCAGAAGAGCTGGGGTGCCAGGGCACAGGCTTCTATGCTGCTTGGATTGCATGTGCTGCAGTGTTCATTTGTACTTGTGCTTGTATGCTATACATTGCACTGTAGGGTCACTCTTCTGGGCTATATTCCCCTAGATGACTAGTATACAGCAGCAGAAGAGCTGGGGTGCCAGGGCACAGGCTTCTATGCTGCTTGTATTGCTTGTGCTGCAGTGGTCATTTGTACTTTATGCCTGTATGCTATACATTGCACTGTACGGTCACCAATCTTGGCTATATACTTCTAGATAGCTAGTCGGCAGCGGCAAAAAAGCAACACAGATTTTCAGTGCTGTTTTTACTACATGGGATGCTGTTCATGACACCGTCCCATTGTGTGCATGCTCCCCTGTAGCACGTCGTCTGCCGGGGTCTCTAGCACTTCGTCTGCCGGGGTCTCTACTAGTTGTGGCCAAAGAAACCACCTGTCAACCCTGTCCATGGACAGGGACGGAGTAGTCATAATATAGAGACTTGCAGTCCAGACAGGCCATGGGCAATCTACTTGACCAAAAGGCAGCTCTTCAGGGCTTTGATACTGACATCGCTCTCAATCCGGATACACCGGGTGGTAACGCCATACGGAATGATCCTATACCGTCCATCAATGGAAGGTTGGATCTTTCTCCCTCAGCTCCCCCAGTGGAGATAGGAGACGAACAGGAGAAGTCCCTTTTCAGTATCTCACACAGATATTGAGTATTTTTCTGGCCACGCTGACTTCAGAGAAGCAGTCCAGAAACACCACGCTTACCAGATAAGCGTCTTCTCCAAACGTTTTTAGGATACACGTTATCCCTTTTCCCCTGACGTGGTCAGCGCTGGACCCAGGGTCCAAAGGTGGATTCTCCAATCTCCAGGCTTGCATCTAGAGCCATAGTTGCACTGGAGATGGGGCTTCACTTAAAGATGCCATTCACAGACAGATGGACTCTGGTTGAAATCTGTCTAGGAAGCTATCGGCGTGTCGTTTGCTCCGGCATCCACAGCCGTATAGGCAGCCTAACCTTTTCAGCTGTTCTTGCGCAGCTGGCCTTGAGCACAGGGACATCTGTACCGCAGAGGCGTCCGTAACCCCGCAATGTCTGCACTGCGACTTACCCTGTTAATACTGTCCTAAAAGTACAGTCGAGGTTTCGGTCCTTCCCAAGCTCCGGCAGGTCCCAATTGTCCTCGTGCAAAAGGGCTACAAAACCTCAGACGGGCTCAGATTCCGGCCGGGCTCAATCACGCCCAAGGAAGGCAGTCGGAGGAACCGTTACCAAGGCGGTCTCCTCAGGACTCTCAGCTCTCTCTTTCTCTCCGCATCCGCGGTTGATGGCAGACTCCCCCGCCTTTGGCGACATTTAGCTGCCACAGGTCACAGACCGGTGGGTGACGGACATTGTGCTCACGTGCACAGGACAGTGTTCTGTTCTCGTCCTACGACTCCATTCTTCAGAACGGCCCCACCCCCCACCGAGCAGATGCCCTGCTGCAGGCGGTGGACGCTCTAAGAGCAGAAGGAGTGGTGATCCCTGTCCCCCCTCAGGAACGAGGGCGAGGGTTTGTACTCCAATCTCTTTGTGGCTCCAAAAAAGGACGGTTCCTTCCGTCCTGTTCTGGTCCTGAAACTGCTCAACGAGCATGCGAACGCCAGGCGGTTCCGGATGGGATCCCTCCGATCCGTCATTGCCTCAATGTCTCGAGGAGACTTCCTTGCCTCAACAGACATCAAAGATGCCTATCTCCACGTGCCAATTGCTACGGAGCACCAACGTTTTCTACGTTTTTGTGATAGGAGACGAACATCTTCAGTTCGTAGCTCTGCCATTCAGTCTGGCGACAGCCCCACGGGTGTTCACCAAGGTCATGGCAGCAGTGGTAGCAGTCTTGCACTCTCAGGGACACCCGGTGATCCCGTACTTGGACGATCTACTCGTCAAAGCACCCTCCCTCGAGGCATGCCAACGCAGCCTGAATGTTACGCTGGAGACTCTCCAGACTTTCGGGTGGATCATCAATTTGGCAAGGTCAAATCTGTCTCCGACTCAATCACTAACGTATCTCGGCATGGAGTTTCATACTCTATCAGCAATAGTGAAGCTTCCGCTGAACAAGCAGCGTTCACTGCAGACAGAGGTGCAGTCTCTCCTTCAAGGCCAGTCGCACCCCTTAAGGCGCCTCATGCACTTCCTAAGGAAGATGGTGGCAGCCATCGAGGCAGTTCTCTTTGCGCAGTTTCATCTGCGCCAACGGCAATGGGACATTCTCCGCCAATGGGACGGGCAGTCAACCTCCCTGGACAGGGAAGTCTCCCTTTCCCAGACGGCCGAGGACTCTCTGCAATAGTGGCTTATTCCCACCTCATTGTCATAGCCCCCATCCTGGGCAGTGGTCACGACAGATACGAGTCTGTCAGGGTGGGGAGCAGTTTGTCTCCGCCACATGGCTCAGGGGACGTGGACTCAGCAGGAGTCCACCCTTCAGATCGATGTTCTGGAAATCGGGGCAGGGTATCTTACCCTATTAGCTTTCCAGAAGTGGCTAGAAAGAGAGCAGATCCGAATCCAGTCGGACATCTCCACAGCGGTGGCATACATCAACCACCAAGAAGGGACGCGCAGTCAGCAAGCCTTCCAGGAAGTCCGGCGAATCCTCATGTGGGTGGAGGACACAGCATCCACCATATCCGCAGTTCACATCCCGGGCGTAGAAAACTGGGAAGCAGACTTCCTCAGTCGCCAGGGTATGGACGCGGGGGATTGGTCCCTTCACCCGGACGTGTTTCAGGAAATCTGTTGCCGCTGGGGGGTGCCGGACGTCGACCTAATGGCGTCTCGGCACACCAACAAGGTCCCGGCATTTATGGCACGATCGCGCGATCACAGAGCTCTGGCGGCAGACGCCTTAGTGCAAGATTGGTCGCAGTTCCGGCTCACATATGTGTTTCCACCTCTGGCACTCTTGCCCAGAGTACTGCGCAAAAATCAGATCCGATTGCAGCCGCGTCATACTCGTCGCACCAGACTGGCCGAGGAGATCGTGGTACCCGGATCTGTGGCATCTCACGGTCGGCCGACCGTGGTCACTACCAGACCGACCAGACTTACTGTCCCAAGGGCCGTTTTCTCCATCGGAATTCTGCGGCCCTGAACCTGACTGTGTGGCCTTTGTGTCCTGGATCCTAGCGTCTTCAGGATTATCCCAAGGGGTCGTTGCCACCATGAGACAGGCTAGGAAGCCCACGTCTGCTAAGATCTACCACAGAACGTGGAAGATTTTCTTAATCTGGTGCTCTACTCAGGGAGTGTCTCCCTGGCCATTTGCATTGCCTACTTTTCTTTCCTTCCTACAATAGGAGTTAGAAAAGGGCTTGTCGCTCGACTCCCTCAAAGGGCAAGTCTCAGCACTATCCGTGTTTTTTCAGAAGCGTCTAGCACGTCTTTCTAAGGTGCGCACGTTCCCGCAGGGGGTTTGTCATATCGTACCCCCGTACAAGCGGCCGTTAGATCCATGGGATCTGAACAGGGTTCTAGTTGCTCTCCAGAAGCCGCCTTTCGAGCCTCTGAAGGAAGTTTCCTTTTCTCGCCTGTCACAGAAGGTGGCGTTTCTCGTTGCGATCACATCGCTTCGGCGAGTGTCTGAGCTGGCAGCTCTGTCATCCAAGGCTCCCTTCCTGGTGTTTCACCAGGACAAGGTAGTGCTGCGCCCCATTCCGGAGTTTCTCCCTAAGGTCGTATCCTCGTTTCATCTTAATCAGGATATCTCCTTACCGTCCTTTTGCACTCATCCGGTTCACCGGTATGAGAAAGACTTACGTTTGCTAGATCTGGTGAGAGCACTCAGAATCTACATTTCTCGCACGGCGCCCATGCGCCGTTCCGATGCACTTTTTTTTTTGTCCTTGTCGCTGGTACGCGCAAGAGGTTGCAGGCTTCTAAAGCCACCCTGGCTCGATAGATCAAAGAACCAATTCTGGAAGCCTACCGTTCTGCAGGGCTTCCGGTTCTTTCAGGGCTGAAAGCCCATTCAACCAGAGCCGTGGGTGCGTCCTGGGCACTACGACACCAGGCTTCGGCTCAACAGGTGTGCCAGGCAGCTACCTGGTTGAGTCTGCACACTTTCACCAAACATTATCAGGTGCATACCTATGCTTCGGCGGATGCCAGCTTAGGTAGAAGAGTCCTGCAGGCGGCAGTGATTTCCCCGTAGGGGAGGGCTGTTTTGCAGCTCTAACATGAGGTATTTATTTACCCACCCAGGGACAGCTTTTGGACGTCCCAATCGTCTGGGTCTCCCAATAGAGCGCTGAAGAAGAAGGGAATTTTGTTACTTACCGTAAATTCCTTTTCTTCTAGCTCCTATTGGGAGACCCAGCACCCGCCCTGTTGTCCTTCAGGATTTTTTTGTTGTTTGCGGGTACACATGTTGTTCATGTTGAACGGTTTTTCAGTTCTCCGATGTTACTCGGAGTTAATTTGTTTAAACCAGTTATTGGCTTTCCTCCTTCTTGCTTTGGCACTAAAACTGGAGAACCCGTGACACCACGGGGGGGTATAGCCAGAAGGGGAGGGGCCTTGCACTTTTTAGTGTAGTGCTTTGTGTGGCCTCCGGAGGCAGTAGCTATACCCCAATCGTCTGGGTCTCCCAATAAGAGCTAGAAGAAAAGGAATTTACGGTAAGTAACAAAATTCCCTTCTTCTTTTTTTTTTTTCTGCAATCTATAGTTGTGTTAAATTTTATGACATTTGGTGTTTTCCTTCAGTCACGGCCAACTTTACTAAATGTCAGCAGACATTGGTGCATTGTTGATAGAATTCCTATTTTCTGTGCTGTAAATGTAGCACAGCTCGGAATGTTCAGTTGTGTATAACCCCGCCCACATCACTGATTGGCAGCTTCCTGTGTTCAGTGGTGGAGGCGGGATTATGCAGATTAGCTGGATTGACTGGCACATGACATCTAGTCCTGCAGTGATAGAATCAGGCTCTCTGCCCCTACATTATGTTGTTCTAAAAAAAACTGCTGACAGATTCCTTTTACTGATAAGATTTTGGCTACCTGCAGCCACCACTAGAGGGAGCTCATGAGCTTGCTGCATACTGATTATACATTGAATGAAAGTAATAAATCTGCATAATAATAACCAAAATATTAATAATCAGGAACCTTTACTCATTTGCAGAAGTGGCCAAAAATAGAC
>NC_134358.1:34495757-34498257 GCF_048569485.1 Anomaloglossus baeobatrachus
GAGGCTGGAGGGAGGCAGAGGCAGAGACTGGGGGGAGGCTGGAGGGAGGCAGAGGCAGAGACTGGGAAGAGGCTGGAGGGAGGCAGAGGCTGAGACTGGGGGAGGCTGGAGGGAGGCAGAGGCTGGGGGGAGGCTGGAGGGAGGCAGAGGCAGAGACTGCAGGGAGGCAGAGGCTGAGACTGGAGGGAGGCAGAGGCTGAGACTGGGGGGAGGCTGGAGGGAGGCAGAGGCTGAGACTGGAGAGAGGCAGAGGCTGAGACTGGGGGGAGGTTGGAGGGAGGCAGAGGCTGAGACTGGAGGGAGGCAGAGGCTGAGACTGTGGGGAGGCTGGAGGGAGGCAGAGGCAGAGACTGGGGGGAGGCTGGAGGGAGGCAGAGGCAGAGACTGGGGGAGGCTGGAGGGAGGCAGAGGCTGAGACTGGGGGGAGGTTGGAGGGAGGCAGAGGCTGAGACTGAGGGAGGCAGAGGCTGAGACTGTGGGGAGGCTGGAGGGAGGCAGAGGCTGAGACTGGGGGAGGCTGGAGGGAGGCAGAGGCAGAGACTGGGGGGAGGCTGGAGGGAGGCAGAGGCAGAGACTGGGGGGAGGCTGGAGGGAGGCAGAGGCTGAGACTGGGGGGAGGCTGGAGAGAGGCAGAGGCTGAGACTGGGGGGAGGCTGGAGGGAGGCAGAGGCTGAGACTGGGGGGAGGCTGGAGGGAGGCAGAGGCTGAGACTGGGGGGAGGCTGGAGGGAGGCAGAGGCTGAGACTGGGGGGAGGCTGGAGGGAGGCAGAGGCAGAGACTGGGGGGAGGCTGGAGGGAGGCAGAGGCAGAGACTGGAGGGAGGCAGAGGCTGAGACTGGAGGGAGGCAGAGGCTGAGACTGGGGGGAGGCTGGAGGGAGGCAGAGGCTGAGACTGGAGAGAGGCAGAGGCTGAGACTGGGGGGAGGTTGGAGGGAGGCAGAGGCTGAGACTGGAGGGAGGCAGAGGCTGAGACTGTGGGGAGGCTGGAGGGAGGCAGAGGCTGAGACTGGAGAGAGGCAGAGGCTGAGACTGGGGGGAGGCTGGAGGGAGGCAGAGGCTGAGACTGGAGAGAGGCAGAGGCTGAGACTGGGGGGAGGTTGGAGGGAGGCAGAGGCTGAGACTGGAGGGAGGCAGAGGCTGAGACTGTGGGGAGGCTGGAGGGAGGCAGAGGCTGAGACTGGGGGAGGCTGGAGGGAGGCAGAGGCAGAGACTGGGGGGAGGCTGGAGGGAGGCAGAGGCAGAGACTGGGAAGAGGCTGGAGGGAGGCAGAGGCTGAGACTGGGGGAGGCTGGAGAGAGGCAGAGGCTGAGACTGGGGGGAGGCTGGAGGGAGGCAGAGGCAGAGACTGGGGGGAGGCTGGAGGGAGGCAGAGGCAGAGACTGGGGGGAGGCTGGAGGGAGGCAGAGGCAGAGACTGGGGGGAGGCTGGAGGGAGGCAGAGGCAGAGACTGGGGGGAGGCTGGAGGGAGGCAGAGGCTGAGACTGGGGGGAGGTTGGAGGGAGGCAGAGGCTGAGACTGGAGGGAGGCAGAGGCTGAGACTGTGGGGAGGCTGGAGGGAGGCAGAGGCTGAGACTGGGGGAGGCTGGAGGGAGGCAGAGGCAGAGATTGGGGGGAGGCTGGAGGGAGGCAGAGGCAGAGACTGGGGGGAGGCTGGAGGGAGGCAGAGGCTGAGACTGGGGGGAGGCTGGAGAGAGGCAGAGGCTGAGACTGGGGGGAGGCTGGAGGGAGGCAGAGGCAGAGACTGGGGGGAGGCTGGAGGGAGGCAGAGACTGGGGGGGAGGCTGGAGGGAGGCAGAGGCAGAGACTGGGGGGAGGCTGGAGGGAGGCAGAGTCAGAGACTGGGGGAGGCTGGAGGGAGGCAGAGGCAGAGACTGGGGGAGGCTGGAGGGAGGCAGAGGCTGAGACTGGAGGGAGGCTGAGACTGGGGGGAGGCTGGAGGGAGACTGAGGCTGAGACTGGGGGGAGGCTGGAGGGAGGCTGAGGCTGAGACTGGAGGGAGGCTGAGGCTGAGACTGGGGGGAGGCTGGAGGGAGGCAGAGGCAGAGACTGGGGGGAGGCTGGAGGGAGGCAGAGGCAGAGACTGGGGGGAGGCTGGAGGGAGGCTGAGGCTGAGACTGGAGGGAGGCTGAGGCTGAGACTTGAGGGAGGCAGAGGCTGAGACTGGAGGGAGGCTGAGACTGGGGGGAGGCTGGAGGGAGACTGAGGCTGAGACTGGGGGGAGGCTGGAGGGAGGCTGAGGCTGAGACTGGAGGGAGGCTGAGGCTGAGACTGGGGGGAGGCTGGAGGGAGGCAGAGGCAGAGACTGGGGGGAGGCTGGAGGGAGGCAGAGGCAGAGACTGGGGGGAGGCTGGAGGGAGGCTGAGGCTGAGACTGGAGGGAGGCTGAGGCTGAGACTTGAGGGAGGCTGAGGCTGAGACTGGAGGGAGGCTGGAGGGAGGCTGAGGCGGAGACTGGGGCAGGCTGAGGCTGGGGGGAGGCAAAGGCTGAGACTGGGGAAGAG
>NC_134358.1:34503257-34589134 GCF_048569485.1 Anomaloglossus baeobatrachus
TGCCCCATGTTAGTGTGTACCAGCCACAGATACCCCATGTTAGTCTGTACCAGCCACATATACCCCATGTTAGTCTGTACCAGCCACAGATGCCCCATGTTAGTCTGTACCAGCCACAGATGCCCCATGTTAGTCTGTATCAGCCACAGATGCCCCATGTTAGTCTGTACCAGCCACAGATGCCCCATGTTAGTCTGTACCAGCCACAGATGCCCCATGTTAGTGTGTACCAGCCACAGGTGCCCCATGTTAGTCTGTACCAGCCACAGATGCCCCATGTTAGTCTGTACCAGTCACAGATACCCCATGTTAGTCTGTACCAGCCACAGATGCCCCATGTTAGTCTGTACCAGCCACAGATGCCCCATGTTAGTGTGTACCAGCCACAGATGCCCCATGTTAGTGTGTACCAGCCACAGATGCCCCATGTTAGTCTGTACCAGCCACAGATACCCCATGTTAGTGTGTACCAGCCACAGATGCCCCATGTTAGTCTGTACCAGCCACAGATACCCCATGTTAGTCTGTACCAGCCACAGATGCCCCATGTTAGTCTGTACCAGCCACAGATACCCCATGTTAGTGTGTACCAGCCACAGATGCCCCATGTTAGTCTGTACCAGCCACAGATACCCCATGTTAGTCTGTACCAGCCACAGATGCTCCATGTTAGTCTGTACCAGCCACAGATACCCCATGTTAGTCTGTACCAGCCACAGATGCCCCATGTTAGTCTTTACCAGCCACAGATGCCCCATGTTAGTCTGTATCAGCCACAGATGCCCCATGTTAGTCTGTACCAGCCACAGGTGCCACATGTTAGTCTGTACCAGCCACAGATACCCCATGTTAGTCTGTACCAGCCACAGGTGCCACATGTTAGTCTGTACCAGCCACAGATACCCCATGTTAGTCTGTACCAGCCACAGGTGCCCCATGTTAGTCTGTACCAGCCACAGGTGCCACATGTTAGTCTGTACCAGCCACAGATGCCCCATGTTAGTCTGTACCAGTCACAGATACCCCATGTTAGTCTGAACCAGCCACAGATACCCCATGTTAGTCTGTACCAGCCACAGGTGCCCCATGTTAGTCTGTACCAGCCACAGATACCCCATGTTAGTCTGTACCAGCCACAGATACCCCATGTTAGTCTGTACCAGCCACAGATGCCCCATGTTAGTCTGTACCAGTCACAGATACCCCATGTTAGTCTGTACCAGCCACAGATGCCCCATGTTAGTCTTTACCAGCCACAGATACCCCATGTTAGTCTGTACCAGCCACAGGTGTCCCATGTTAGTCTGTACCAGCCACAGATACCCCATGTTAGTCTATACCAGCCACAGATACCCCATGTTAGTCTGTACCAGCCACAGATACACCATGTTAGTCTGTACCAGCCACAGATGCCCCATGTTAGTCTGTACCAGCCACAGGTGCCCCATGTTAGTCTGTATCAGCTACAGATGCCCCATGTTAGTCTGTACCAGCCACAGATGCCCCATGTTAGTCTGTACCAGCCACAGATGCCCCATGTTAGTCTGTACCAGCCACAGATACCCCATGTTAGTCTGTACCAGCCACAGATACCCCATGTTAGTCTGTACCAGCCACAGATACCCCATGTTAGTCTGTACCAGCCACAGATACCCCATGTTAGTCTGTACCAGCCACAGGTGCCACATGTAATTCTGTATCAGCCACAGATGCCCCATGTTAGTCTGTATCAGCCACAGATGCCCCATGTTAGTCTGTATCAGCCACAGGTGCCACATGTTAGTCTGTATCAGCCACAGGTGCCCCATGTTAGTCTGTATCAGCCATAGGTGCCCCATGTTAGTCTGTACCAGCCACAGGTGCCACATGTTAGTCTGTACCAGCCACAGATGCCCCATGTTAGTCTGTACCAGTCACAGATACCCCATGTTAGTCTGTACCAGCCACAGATACCCCATGTTAGTCTGTACCAGCCACAGGTGCCCCATGTTAGTCTGTACCAGCCACAGATACACCATGTTAGTCTGTACCAGCCACAGATGCCCCATGTTAGTCTGTACCAGCCACAGATGCCCCATGTTAGTCTGTATCAGCTATAGATGCCCCATGTTAGTCTGTACCAGCCACAGATACCCCATGTTAGTCTGTACCAGCCACAGATACCCCATGTTAGTCTGTACCAGCCACAGATGCCCCATGTTAGTCTGTACCAGCCACAGGTGCCCCATGTTAGTCTGTATCAGCTACAGATGCCCCATGTTAGTCTGTACCAGCCACAGATGCCCCATGTTAGTCTGTACCAGCCACAGATGCACCATGTTAGTCTGTACCAGCAACAGATGACCCATGTTAGTCTGTACCAGCTACAGATGCCCCATGTTAGTCTGTACCAGCCACAGATGGCCCATGTTAGTCTGTATCAGCCACAGATGCCCCATGTTAGTCTGTACCAGCCACAGATGCCCCATGTTAGTCTGTACCAGCCACAGATGCCCCATGTTAGTCTGTACCAGCCACAGATGCCCCATGTTAGTCTGTACCAGCCACAGATGCCCCATGTTCATCTGTACCCGCCACAGATGCCCCATGTTCGTCTGTACCAGCCACAGATGCCCCATGTTAGTCTGTACCAGCCACAGGTGCCCCATGTTAGTCTGTACCAGCCACAGATACCCCATGTTAGTCTGGACCAGCTACAGATACCCCATGTTAGTCTGTACCAGCCACAGATACACCATGTTAGTCTGTACCAGCCACAGATGCCCCATGTTAGTCTGTACCAGCCACAGGTGCCCCATGTTAGTCTGTATCAGCTATAGATGCCCCATGTTAGTCTGTACCAGCCACAGATGCCCCATGTTAGTCTGTACCAGCCACAGGTGCCCCATGTTAGTCTGTACCAGCCACAGATACCCCATGTTAGTCTGGACCAGCTACAGATGCCCCATGTTAGTCTGTACCAGCCACAGATACCCCATGTTAGTCTGTACCAGCCACAGATGCCCCATGTTAGTCTGTACCAGCCACAGGTGCCCCATGTTAGTCTGTATCAGCTATAGATGCCCCATGTTAGTCTGGACCAGCTACAGATACCCCATGTTAGTCTGTACCAGCCACAGATACACCATGTTAGTCTGTGCCAGCCACAGATGCCCCATGTTAGTCTGTACCAGCCACAGATGCCCCATGTTAGTCTGTATCAGCTATAGATGCCCCATGTTAGTCTGTACCAGCCACAGATACCCCATGTTAGTCTGTACCAGCCACAGGTGCCCCATGTTAGTCTGTACCAGCCACAGATACCCCATGTTAGTCTGTACCAGCCACAGATACCCCATGTTAGTCTGTACCAGCCACAGATACCCCATGTTAGTCTGTACCAGCCACAGGTGCCACATGTAATTCTGTATCAGCCACAGATGCCCCATGTTAGTCTGTATCAGCCACAGGTGCCACATGTTAGTCTGTATCAGCCACAGGTGCCCCATGTTAGTCTGTATCAGCCACAGGTGCCACATGTTAGTCTGTACCAGCCACAGATGCCCCATGTTAGTCTGTACCAGCCACAGGTGCCACATGTTAGTCTGTACCAGCCACAGATGCCCCATGTTAGTCTGTACCAGTCACAGATACCCCATGTTAGTCTGTACCAGCCACAGATACCCCATGTTAGTCTGTACCAGCCACAGGTGCCCCATGTTAGTCTGTACCAGCCACAGGTGCCCCATGTTATTCTGTATCAGCCACAGATACCCCATGTTAGTCTGTACCAGCCACAGATGCCCCATGTTAGTCTGTACCAGCCACAGGTGCCCCATGTTAGTCTGTATCAGCTACAGATGCCCCACGTTAGTCTGTACCAGCCACAGATGCCCCATGTTAGTCTGTACCAGCCACAGATGCACCATGTTAGTCTGTACCAGCCACAGATGCCCCATGTTAGTCTGTACCAGCCACAGATGCCCCATGTTAGTCTGTACCAGCCACAGATGCCCCATGTTAGTCTGTACCAGCCACAGATGCCCCATGTTAGTCTGTACCAGCCACAGATGCCCCATGTTAGTCTGTACCAGCCACAGATGCCCCATGTTAGTGTGCACCAGCCAAAGATGCCACATGTTAGTCTATGCCAGCCACAGATGCCCCATGTTAGTCTGTACCAGCCACAGATGCCTCATGTTAGTCTGTATCAGTCACAGATGCCCCATGTTAGTCTGTATCAATCACAGATGCCCCATGTTAGTCTGTACCAGCCACAGATGCCCCTGTTAGTCTGTATCAGCCACAGATGCCCCATGTTAGTCTGTACCATCCACAGATGCCCCATGTTAGTCTGTACAAGCCACAGATGCCCCATGTTAGTCTGTACAAGCCACAGATGCCCCATGTTAGTCTGTACCAGCCACAGATGCCCCATGTTAGTCTGTACCAGCCACAGATGCCCCATGTTAGTCTGTATCAGTCACAGATGCCCCATGTTAGTCTGTATCAATCACAGATGCCCCATGTTAGTCTGTACCAGCCACAGATGCCCCATGTTAGTGTGCACCAGCCAAAGATGCCACATGTTAGTCTATGCCAGCCACAGATGCCCCATGTTAGTCTGTACCAGTCACAGATGCCCCATGTTTGTCTGTACCAGTCACAGATGCCCCATTTTAGTCTGTATCAGCCACAGATGCCCCATGTTTGTCTGTACCAGTCACAGATGCCCCATGTTAGTCTGTACCAGCCACAGATGCCCCATGTTAGTCTGTACCAGCCACAGATGCCCCATGTTAGTTTGTATCAGCCACAGGTGCCCCATGTTAGGCTTGAAACACACATCCGTGAAACACGTGCGTGTTTGGTCCGTTTCCGTGTATACTGGAGACACGGCCAAACGTGCACCAATGTTACTATATCTCTGCGGTTACAATTACGTTTTTGGTTATGTCCGTGAGTCCGTCTCCGTGATGCGTTTTTTGGTCCGTGTCTCACGCCAGCATGTCCGTTTTATTCACGCAACACGCAGCACGGACCCAATGAAAGTCAATGGGTCTGTGCGCACGTCCGAGTGACACGGACGCATCTCTGTTTGTTCCCTGTATGTTTTGTGCTTTTTTTATGTGATGTCAGTCTTTTTTCTTTTTATGTTTCGTTCTCTCCCTCAGTCCGTCGGTCGGTCTCTATGTCTGTCTGTCCCTCTAGCTGTCTGGCGGTCAGTTCCCCCCTCTCTCATACTTACCATTCCCCGATCTCCGGCGCGGCGCTGCACGGTTGGTATAAAAACTCCGGCGGCTTTTCCTCTTTTGAAAAAGCCGGCCGCCCATTAATCAATCTCGTATTCCCTGCTTTACCCGCCCACCGGCGGCTGTGATTGGTTGCAGTGAGACACGCCCACCACGCTGAGTGACAGCTGTCTCACTGCACCCAATCACAGCAGCCGGTGGGCGTGTCTATACTGTGCATTGAAAAAAATAAATAAATAATTAAAAAAAACGGCGTGCGGTCCCCCCCCATTTTAATACCAGCCAGATAAAGCCATACGGCTGAAGGCTGGTATTCTCAGGATGGGGAGCCCCACGTTATGGGGAGCCCCCCACCCTAACAATATCAGTCAGCAGCCGCCCAGAATTGCCGCATACATTATATGCGACAGTTCTGGGGCTGTACCCGGCTCTTCCCGATTTACCCTGGTGCGTTGGCAAATCGGGGTAATAAGGAGTTATTGGCAGCCCATAGCTGCCAATAAGTCCTAGATTAATCATGTCAGGTGTCTATGAGACACCTTCCATGATTAATCTGTAAGTTACAGTAAAAAAACACACACCCGAAAAAATCCTTTATTAGAAATAAAAAACACAAACAAATTCCCTCATTACCAATTTATTAACCCCGACAAACCCTCCATGTCCGGCGTACTTCACGGTCCTCCAGCGCCGCATCCAGCTCTGCTGCATGCAGGTGACAGGAGCAGCAGAAGACACCGCCGCTCCGGTCACCTCCACGCAGCTAATGAGATGAGTAGCGCGATCAGCTGCTGTCACTGAGGTTACCCGCGGCCACCGCTGGATCCAGCGGTGGCCGCGAGTTACCTGACTGACAGCAGCTGATCGCGCTACTCATCTCATTAGCTGCGTGGAGGTGACAGGAGCGGCGGTGTCTTCTGCTGCTCCTGTCACCTCCATGCAGCAGAGCTGGATGCGACGCTGGAGATCCGTGGATTGCGCCGGACATGGAGGGTTTGTCGGGGTTAATAAATTGGTAATGAGGGAATGTGTTTGTGTTTTTAATTTCTAATAAAGGATTTTTTCGGGTGTGTGTGTTTTTTTACTGTCACTTACAGATTAATCATGGATGGTATCTCGGGGAGACGCCTGACATGATTAATCTAGGACTTATTGGCAGCTATGGGCTGCCAATAACTCCTTATTACCCCGATTTGCCAAAGCACCAGGGCAAATCGGGAAGAGCCGGGTACAGCCCCAGAACTGTCGCATATAATGTATGCGGCAATTCTGGGCGGCTGCTGACTGATATTGTTAGGGTGGGGGGCTCCCCATAACGTGGAGCTCCCCATCCTGAGAATACCAGCCTTCAGCCGTATGGCTTTATCTGGCTGGTATTAAAATGGGGGGGGACCGCACGCCGTTTTTTTTAATTATTTATTTATTTTTTTCAATGCACAGTATAGACACGCCCACCGGCTGCTGTGATTGGGTGCAGTGAGACAGCTGTCACTCAGCGTGGTGGGCGTGTCTCACTGCAACCAATCACAGCCGCCGGTGGGCGGGTAAAGCAGGGAATACGAGATTGATTAATGGGTGGCCGGCTTTTTCAAATTAGAAAAAGCCGCCGGGACAGTGTGAACGCCGTGCAGCGCCGGTGATCGGGGAACGGTGAGTATGAGAGAGGGGGGGGACACTTCAGTCACTCGGGGGATTAGTGGTCACCGGTGAATCCTTCACAGGTGACCGCTAATCAGTACACGGCACAAAGACAGAGCCGCGGCATGACTATGAAGTCGGGTGAAGTTCACCCAAGTTCATTCTCATCCCGCTACTCTGTCTTCCGACATGTAGTAACGACATTTTGCATCACACACGTACATTTCACACGGACAACACATACACATGTCAGTTATTTCACTCACGCACACACGGACATTCCACACGCACATACGGCTAGCATACGGGATACACACGCAGGCCACACATACCATAAAAACGGACCTAAAAAACGGAAAACGGACCCAAAAAACGGCCCGTTTTACACGGACATGGTTTTCACGGATGTGTGGCGGAGCCCTTAGTCTGTACCAGCCACAGATGCCCCATGTTAGTCTGTACCAGCCACAGATGCCCCATGTTAGTCTGTACCAGCCACAGATGCCCCATGTTAGTCTGTACCAGCCACAGATGCCCCATGTTAGTCTGTATCAGCCACAGGTGCCCCATGTTAGTCTGTACCAGCCACAGATGCCCCATGTTAGTCTGTATCAGCCACAGATGCCCCATGTTAGTCTGTACCAGCCACAGATGCCCCATGTTAGTCTGTACCAGCCATAGATGCCCCATGTTAGTCTGTACCAGTCACAGATGCCCCATATTAGTCTGTACCAGCTACAGATGCCCCATGTTTGTCTGTATCAGCCACAGATGCCCCATGTTTGTCTGTATCAGCCACAGATGCCCCATGTTAGTCTGTATCAGCCACAGATGCCCCATGTTAGTCTGTACCAGCCACAGATGCCCCATGTTAGTCTGTAACAGCCACAGATGCCCCATGTTAGTCTGTATCAGCCACAGGTGCCCCATGTTAGTCTCTACCAGCCACAGATGCCCCATGTTAGTCTGTATCAGCCACAGATGCCCCATGTTAGTGTGTATCAATCACAGATGCCCCATGTTAGTGTGTATCAGCCACAGATGCCCCATGTTAGTGTGTATCAATCACAGATGCCCCATGTTAGTGTGTATCAATCACAGATGCCCCAAGTTAGTCTGTACCAGCCATAGATGCCCTATGTTAGTCTGTATCAGCCACAGATGCCCCATGTTAGTGTGTACCAGCCACAGATACCCCATGTTAGTCTGTACCAGCCACAGATGCCCCATGTTAGTCTGTACCAGCCACAGATGCCCCATGTTAGTCTGTACCAGCCACAGATGCCCCATGTTAGTCTCGACCAGCCACAGATGCCCCATGTTAGTCTGTATCAATCACAGATGCCCCATGTTAGTCTGTACCAGCCACAGATGCCCCATGTTAGTCTGTATCATCCACAGATGCCCCATGTTAGTGTGTACCAGCCACAGATGCCCCATGTTAGTCTGTACCAGCCACAGATGCCCCATGTTAGTCTCTACCAGCCACAGATGCCCCATGTTAGTGTGTATGAGCTACAGATGCCCCATGTTAGTTTCTACCAGCCACAGATGCCCCATGTTAGTCTGTACCAGCCACAGATGCCCCATGTTAGTCTGTATCAGTCACAGATGCCCCATGTTAGTCTGTACCAGCCACAGATGCCCCATGTTAGTGTGTATCAGCTACAGATGCCCCATGTTAGTCTGTACCAGCCACAGATGCCCCATGTTAGTCTGTACCAGCCACAGATGCCCCATGTTAGTCTGTACCAGCCACAGATGCCCCATGTTAGTCTGTGCCAGTCACAGATGCCCCATGTTAGTCTGCACCAGTCACAGATGCCCCATGTTAGTCTGTACCAGCCACAGATGCCCCATGTTAGTCTATACCAGCCACAGATGCCCCATGTTAGTCTGTAACAGCCACAGATGTCCCATGTTAGTGTGTACCAGCCACAGATGCCCCATGTTAGTGTGTACCAGCCACAGATGCCCCAAGTTATTTTGTACCAGCTACAGATGCCCCATGTTAGTCTGTACCAGCCACAGATGCCCCATGTTAGTCTGAACCAGCCACAGATGCCCCATGTTAGTCTGTATCAGCCACAGATGCCCCATGTTAGTCTGTATCAGCCACAGATGCCCCATGTTAGTCTGTATCAGCCACAGATGCCCCATGTTAGTCTGTATCAGCCACAGATGCCCCATGTTAGTCTGTATCAGCCACAGATGCCCCATGTTAGTCTGAACCAGCCACAGATGCCCCATGTTAGTGTGTACCAGCCACAGATGTCCCATGTTAGTGTGTACCAGCCACAGATGCCCCATGTTAGTGTGTACCAGCCACAGATGCCCCAAGTTATTTTGTACCAGCTACAGATGCCCCATGTTAGTCTGTACCAGCCACAGATGCCCCATGTTAGTCTGAACCAGCCACAGATGCCCCATGTTAGTCTGTATCAGCCACAGATGCCCCATGTTAGTCTGTATCAGCCACAGATGCCTCATGTTAGTCTGTACCAGCCACAGATGCCCCATGTTAGTCTGTAACAGCCACAGATGCCCCATGTTAGTCTGTATCAGCCACAGGTGCCCCATGTTAGTCTCTACCAGCCACAGATGCCCCATGTTAGTCTGTATCAGCCACAGATGCCCCATGTTAGTGTGTATCAATCACAGATGCCCCATGTTAGTGTGTATCAATTACAGATGCCCCAAGTTAGTCTGTACCGGCCACAGATGCCCTATGTTAGTCTGTATCAGCCACAAATGCCCCATGTTAGTGTGTACCAGCCACAGATGCCCCATGTTAGTCTGTATCAGCTACAGATGCCCCATGTTAGTCTGTATCAGCTACAGATGCCCCATGTTAGTCTGTACCAGCCATAGATGCCCCATGTTAGTCTGTACCAGCCACAGATGCCCCATGTTAGTCTGTACCAGCCACAGATGCCCCATGTTAGTCTGTACCAGTCACAGATGCCCCATGTTAGTGTGTACCAGCCACAGATGCCCCATGTTAGTGTGTATCAGCCACAGATGCCCCATCTTAGTCTGTACCAGCCACAGATGCCCCATGTTAGTGTGTACCAGCCACAGATGCCCCATGTTAGTGTGTACCAGCCACAGATGCCCCATGTTAGTGTGTACCAGCCACAGATGCCCCATGTTAGTGTGTACCAGCCACAGATGCCCCATGTTAGTCTGTATCAGCCACAGATGCCCCATGGTCTGACTCCACCCCCTCCCCCCCAGACGCGGGCGCTTTATACAAAGCCGAGGCTCCTGGATGGCACAATCTGCCTCCTTCTCCTCCATCGCGTCCCCCCGGCACATGGAAAGTACATTGAGATAGGACAGGAATGTGCATAAGAGGCTCCGGGTACAGGACCGAGAAGACGAAAGCCGTGACCTTCAGAGGTCAGATGGGACAAGGAGGGCCGAATCCTCCCAGCCCAATTCTGCCCTCCCTGTAATTTCATCAGTGTATATAGAGGACACAGCCGAACCCCATACTGCCCGGTGTCTGCCCCCGAGCGTCTGCCCCCGCACTTACATAGGATGATACTGATTCATTGTAATCCCAGTATTAACAGCAATGTTCTCTATTACAGATTATGGACTCGGATTTTATCAAGATGGCGGCACAAGCGCCAATGATGTCAACGCCGATAAAGGGGAAATGTAGGTGTCCTGGTGATTTGGTAACTTATTAGTATATTACAATATTGGCACATTACTGCGCTGGCCGGTGGCCAAATACCAGTGCCAACCAACACATACCAATGCCATACAGTGCCGGCACCACCATACGCCTCAGACGTGTTATATCATAGTGTACCTATTCTGCAGTGCCACACAAGGCTTAAAGGGGTTGTCCTGAGATATTAGGATAGGTCATCAATGTCAGATCTATGGGGGTACAATACCCGACCACCCCCCACTGATCAGCTGAATACCTGGCCTGAAAAGTGGACAAACCAAGAACAGCACAGCGCCCACACTGCATAGTGGCCATTCTGTGGTACTGCAGCTTAGTTCATATATCTAAGAATGGCCGCTGCACAGTATACGTCCTGACTGTACGCTGTATACCTCACTAAGTAACAGCTGATCAGTGGTAGTAGCAGGGAGGTAGATCTGGTGAACAACGTGGTTGGTCAACCAGCTGGAAGTCCAGTTTTTTGGTGGTCGCTTGTGCAGTGTGAGCGGAGGCATTGTCTTGCAGGAACAAGATTGCTTTGGACAGATTGCCGCACCTTTTGGCCTTCAGAGCTGCCTTCAATGGGTTCAAAAGTTCAATGTAATACCTTGTATTGATGGTGGAACCCTTTTGAAGGTAGTCCACTAGCAGCACGCCCTCCTTATCCCAGCACACAGATGTCATCACCTTAGCGGCTGATTTTTGCACCCTGAATGTCTTTGGATGAGTAGAACCCCTGTGCCTCCACTCTTTTGATTGCTCCTTGTTTTCAGGGTCATACAAATAAATCCAGGTCTCATCCATAGAGACCAGTCCATCCAGGAAGTTCTTATCAGTCCGGAAACGCTGACAAATCGAGCGGGAAGTTGTCACTCGCTGCTTCTCTCATCTGTTGTCATTCATTTGGGGACCCACTTTACAGAAGCTTCCTCATGTCCAAATGTTCATGGATAATGACACAGACACGTTCACGGGAAATCCCTATGATGTCTGCTATTGCTTTAGCTGAAATTCGTGGATTCTCCAGTATGAGGTTGTGCACAGCATCGACGATCTCCGGAACAACAACCACTCTCGGGCGTCCAGGACGTTCCTCATCATTGGGGCTGAAGTGGCCCCTGTTGCCATAAGCAACAAACACAACATTTTGGAAACATATATTAGACACATAAGACTTTAATGTGATGTAACATTCGTTACCATAGAAACAAAAAAATCACAAAGCCAAAGACTTATCAGCAGCCCCTCGTATATACACCGCGTGCAGAATTATTAGGCAAGTTGTATTTTAGAGGGGTTTTTTTATTATTGATCAACAACTATGTTCTCAATCAGCCCAAAAGACTCCTAAATATCAAAGCTTAATATTTTTGGCAGTTGGAGTGGGGATTTTAGATTTGGCTATCTTAGGGGGATATCTGTTTGTGCAGGTAACTGTGCAGAATTATTAGACAACTTAATAAAAACCAAATCTATTCCCATCTCACTTGTTTATTTTCACCAGGTAAACCAATATAACTGCACAAAATTTAGAAATAAACATTTCTGACATGCAAAATCAAAACCCTAAAAAAATGAGTGACCAATATAGCCCCCTTTCTTTCTGATGACACTCAGCAGCCGACCATCCATAGATTCTGTCATTGCTTGATCTGTTTACGATCCACATTGCGTGCAGCAGCCACCACAGCCTCCAGACACCGCTCCCAGAGGTGCACTGTTTTCCCTCCCTGTAGATCTCACATTTTATGAGGGACCACAGGTTCTCTATGGGGTTCAGATCAGGTGAACAAGGGGGCCATGTCATTATTTTTTCATCTTTTAGACCTTTACTCGCCAGCCACGCTGTGGAGTAGTTGGATGCATGGGATGCAGCATTGTCCTGCATGAAAATCATGTTTTTCTTGAACGATAGCGACTTCTTCCTGTACCACTGCTTGAAGTTGTCTTGCAGAAACTGGCAGTAGGTCTGGGAGTTGAGCTTCACTCCATCCTCAACCCGAAAAGGTACCACAAGTTGATCTTTGATGATCCCAGCCCATACCAGTCCCCACCTCCACCTTGCTGGCGTCTGAGTCGGAGTGGAGCTCTCTGCCCTTTACTGATCCAGCCTCTGGCCCATCCATCTGCCCATCAAGAGTCCCTCTCATTTCATCAGTCCATAAAACCTTTGAAGAATCAGTCTTAAGATATTTCTTGGCCCAGTCTTGACGTTTTATCTCATGTTTCTTGGTCAGAGGTGGTGGTTTTTCAGCCTTCCTTACCTTGGCCATGTCCCTGAGTATGGCACACCTTGTGCTTTTTGATACTCCAGTAACGTTGCAGCTCTGAAATATGGCCAAACTGGTGGCAAATGGCATCTTGGCAGCTTCACGCTTGATTTTCCTCAATTCATGGGCAGTTATTTTGTACCTTTTTTGCCCAGCACGCTTCTTGCGACCCTGTTGGCTATTTACCATGAAACGCTTGATTGTTCGGTGATCACGCTTCAAAAGTTTGGCAATTTCAAGACTGCTGCTTCCCTCTGCAAGACATCGCACAATATGGACTTTTCAGAGCCCGTCAAATCTCTCTTCTGACCCATTTTGCCAAAAGAAATGAAGTTGTCTAATAATGAAGCCCCCCTTATATCGGGTGTTGATGTCATTACACCGCACCCCTCCTCATTACAGAGATGCACATCACCTGATTTACTTAATTGGTAGTTGTCTCTCAAGCCTATACAGCTTGGAGTAGGACGACATGTATAACAAGTGTCATGTGATCAGAATACTCATTTGCCTAATAATTCTGCACACAGTGTATACCATTCTTCCGTGTAATGTATATGGGCGCATTGTCATGCAGATAAAAGCCTCTGTCTGCTATGTAGATGTAATATTACAGGTAACACATGCAGCACAAATATCTTCTATACTGTTTACAAGTATTGTTTAAAAGTCATCTGACAGTTTCCTTTTAAAAGGTCACACCCTGTATCTGTGATGTCATCATTCTCTGCTATGACATCATGCCCGCAGTGACGCTGCAGCACGTGGCCTTGGAATAGAGATCCACCGGAGCGTCCGGGCAGTGTTTGATCAGAAGGACGTAGTCTCCCTGTAAGTGCTGCCGATCACTGTATAAATCCAATGTGAATGGAGCCACCAGCCCCGATCGGCTCGTTACAATGTATCAGTGCAGGTGAGGGCCACAAGCCCGGAGTCCAGGACTGGAGACAAATGTGCATTGTTGTGCTTAGCTAATATTGCTTTGCCTGCACTGATACACTGTAACAGATCCTCAGCGCTATGCTGGAAGTCATATTAAAGGGATATTCACATCTTAGATTTTTATCACATGGATAAACCATGGATCTCTCACAGTTGTAGATCCCACATCTGGAATCTGGACCTCTCTCATTGTATCTGTTCAGTACAGCTATATGTGGCTCATTCAGATGGAGATTATATGTGGATGGCTTCATCTATTCAGGCTAATGGGAGTCAGCCGAGCAGAGAGGTGCCCACAGACTTTGGGCTACGGTGGCAATACCTCCTTAAAGGGAACCTGTCAGTAGGGTCAACACTATTAAGCTGTGCATATGGGCATGTAGGATATAGGGAGCTAAATAAAACTGATACCTTGATATATGCAATGTATGTAAAGCGCTGTGGAATTAATAGCGCTATATAAATGAATAAAATTATTATTATTATTATTATTATTATTATTATTATATGCGATCTGATGACTTATTCCAGAAAAATCCACATTTTTCTTAATATGTAAATGAGGTATTAAGATCTATGACATAGATCTTCCCGAGAGTCTACCTCCAGAGCTTATGGCATTACTTGTCACACTAGGTATGGGGAAGTACCTCTGGCGAGAGGGAAGAGGAAACCTTATGCCTAGGGAAGGGGTAGATGTGACCCTTGACCAAGCCTTCTGCTGGCCCATGGCTGCCCTGACCACCCTATAGCCAAGCAGGATACCTGGCCCTGGCTGAACCTGTGCTGGACCATAGGTAGGAAATGGATGGGATGAGCACTTAGTCAACCCCACTAAGTCCAAAAGAACACACACAGGGAAAGTGGAACAACTTATTTCCGGGATGACTCTGCGAGAAGTACAGCAACATACAACGTTTCTTCAGAGGAGTGCAAGCCGACTGCTTGCATCCAAGTTCTGTATTGAAATATAACTCTATCACCAGCAAAAGCCAAGGGAAAATGTGGGAAATTAAGGACAGAAGGGGAAGTGATGATGATTAACAGCAGAAAGGTGAGGATATCTGTAGGGTCCTAAAAGGAAAGGGATTAATCCCAAGCAAAGAAGATACATAGGATACCATTTACACCATAGCAGGAAGATCCGAATGTCAGGGAGCAGTTTGTGTAGCCAAATGCTGTGACCTTCTACAGCCAAACGGATGTGATGAGCGCTTATTCAAACCCACTTAGTCCTAAAGAACACACAGGGAGCACATACAAGGGAAAGTAGAAGAACAACGTATTTCCAGGATGACTCTGCGCTAGTACCCCGATTTTGGAGCGGGTGGAGAACGGATCTTGAAGGCTCCATCCTCGTCGGGTGAATTACCAGGACGCCTGAAGCTACTTCCTGACCTAGGGTCCACGTACCCCGTCATGCCATGGCCCCTGCCCGGTGATGGCACAAGGCCGCCGGCTGTCCTCCACGACAGACCCGCCCCCTTGTCACGATCCTCTGCGATCGGGGTCCAGCTCCTACCAGGCCCAGACCAACGTCTGCCACCTAGTAGTCTCAAGGAGCCCTACTCCTGACCTCTTCTCTCGAGAGTCACCACTCAACTACCCCACTTCTGACACTCCTGACCTCCCCTTAACCAACCCCCCCTTGTTCTTAGCAACACCAAAGGTCAGGAACCCGCAACCAAGGAGGAGGTGCATATCATGCAGAAGTGCAGATTGCACAATACCCTGTGACGACCTGATAGGCCAGAGCGTCACACTGTGCGCACGTTGCGTTTTTTTCCCTATAGGTTTTGCTGCAGATTTTCTGCAGCAAAAAGAATGTGCATGTCACTTCTTTTGTGCAGGTATCTGGGTTTTTGGCATAGATAATGGTAAAAAACCACAGGGACCAACCCACGGAAAAACCGCACCAAACCGAGGCAAAACCGCATGTAGATTTGTGTGCGTTTTTGGTGCGGTTTTTGCCAGTGCGCACAGACCCTATAAGTTCAGTCTTTTCAGCATGTTTTAACTGTTTTCCAAAGATGCCAAGTGGATAAAGGCAGTGACATGTACATTCCTCAGGTACCTTCCGCTTGGAAGACGCTCTATAATTTACAATTGAAGTCAATGGGAAGACTAAAAAGACACCTGGAAGATGCCTGCAAGTCTTTTGGAGCATTTTAGCTGCATTTTAGCTTTAAAAATATACTAGCGGTTTCCTCATTTTGTAATCATGTACAAAAAAAAAAAAAAAACATCCATAAAAAATCAGAAATATGCCCCAAAATCTATGAAACAAAAAAAAAGCTAAAAAATGGTGGTGATTGCCATCCTCCTGCCCAGCCATGTGTGCATGACGCCTCCTGTGTCATCCACACAGAGGCCTCCATTGTGCTCCTGCGCATGCGCACTTTGATCTTCCCGGCTGAGGGCAGAGCAAAGTACTGAAATGTGCAGGCGCGAGAACAGGTAAAGACCACTGCGCATGCGCACTACAATACTTTGATCTGCCTTCAGCTTGGAAGAGAAAAGTGCGCATGCGCAGGAGAACAATGGAGGCCTCTGTGTGGATGACATAAACATGGGGCTGGGTAGCACTACGGTGACTGTACCAAATGCAGAACGTGCTGTACCGAGAGCAGTGTCCCCCATCGGACCCTGTTGGGTGTTATCTGTACATGTCCCCCCTGAAATGTAAAGCGCTGCAGAATATGTTGGTGTTATGGAACTACAGAAATAAAATTATTATTATTATTATTATGAACCAAATTTGGAACTAGTGCATTAATGTATTAAGTTGATAAAGGTGAAGAACTTTTACTAAGGCTGGTTTCACATCTCCGGTATTTTGCCGGAAGCCGGATCCGGCACAAATGCAGTACAGTTACATTCACTTACAATGGAAGCGCAACACATGCGGTTGTGTATGAAGCATGTGTCTGCATGGTGTCGCGCTTCCATTGTAAATGAATATAACTGTACTGCATTGTGCCGGATCCGGCTTCTGGCAAAATACCGGAGACGTGAAACCAGCCTAAGGCTAGTTTCACACTTGCGTTGAACGGCATCCGTTGCATTGCGTTGTGTGACGGATGCAACGGATGTGTTGCATATAGTGGCACAACGGATGCAACGGATGCTGCAAAACAACGGAATCCGTTTTGATTTTTTTTTTACAGTTTTACCGGCGGCAGACTATTGTGAACGATCAGCTGAACGCTCCCAGTAGCCGGCCGCCGGGTGATCAGCTGATCGCTCCCAGTAGCCGGCCGCCGGGTGATCAGCTGATCGCTCCCAGTAGCCGGCCGCCGGGTGATCAGCTGATCGCTCACAGTAGCCGGCCGCCGGGTGATCAGCTGATTGCTCCCAGTAGCCGGCCGCCGGGTGATCAGCTGATCGCTCCCAGTAGTCGGCTGCCGGGTGATCAGCTGATCGCTCCCTGCAGCCGGCCGCCGGGTAATCAGCTGATCGCTCCCTGGAGCCGGCCGCCGGGTGATCAGCTGATCGCTCCCTGCAGCCGGCCGCCGGGTGATCAGCTGATCGCTCCCAGTAGCCGGCCGCCGGGTGATCAGCTGATCGCTCCCTGCAGCCGGCCGCCGGGTGATCAGCTGAGCGCTGTCACTTGCCGGCCGCCGGGTGATCAGCTGATCGCTCCCTGCAGCCGGCCGCCGGGTGATCAGCTGAGCGCTGTCACTTGCCGGCCGCCGGGTGATCAGCTGATCGCTCCCTGCAGCCGGCCGCCGGGTGATCAGCTGAGCGCTGTCACTTGCCGGCCGCCGGGTGATCAGCTGATTGCTCCCTGCAGCCGGCCTCCGGGTAATCAGCTGAGCGCTGTCACTTGCCGGCGCCCGGGCATGCCGGCGGGCGGGCACTCAGCTGAGCGCTGTCACTTGCCGGCGCCCGGGCATGCCGGCGGGCGGGCGCTCAGCTGAACGTTCAGCCACCGTGAGCCAAAATAAAGTTTGTGATTAAAAAAAAAAAAAAAAAAAAAAAAAAAAAAGAGCATGCGCAGTGAAATCCAGAGGATTCCGCTGCTCAAAACAACGTTACATGCTGCGTTCCTCCCGCTGGGCGGAAGCAACGGAGCGTCGCCCAGCGGAAGCAACGCAGGTCCTTTTGGTACAATCCGTCATCCATACAAGTATATGGGAAGAAACAGCGGAATCCGTTAACGGATTCCGCTGTTTTCCAAAAGGGCGGATTGTAACGGAAGGAAATCAACGCAAGTGTGAAAGTAGCCTAAGTTATATGGAAGTTGTATATCTGTTATTTTAGTGCCACTTTTTGATTAATCTGATCTTTTTCTTACAGATTCATCCCTCTTCCAGGAGATTGCGCTTCTGCCATACCGGCTGTTTGGACGTTGCTCACGGTAAATATTCCTTGTGCCGGGGTCAGGACTTTATTGGCATTCATTGGTTGGCACTGTTTACACTTCAACAGTTCTGAAGTGTTACTTATAGCCAGGTTCGGACTGGCCCACAGGAGAGCTGGAGAATCCCCTGGTGGGCCCCCTTTGCAGTAATATTTCACTTACCCCCCAAACATGATCAGTAATTGGCACAATACACTTGTTTTACTATGTACAGACAGAAGAAGCATCTCATCCTTCATTTTACATATTACCAAGTATATTATTATATAGAAGCATAGGTAGATTTGTGAATGTAATATTTGCATGTAGTTGATCAGTGGGCCCTCAGGGTCAAGGATACAAATTGCTGCCCCAGTCTGACACTGCTTATAGCCGCCGTACCTTGTGCAATTGATGTCGGCACACATAGGAGGTGGAGTAAGGAAACGTGTCTAATACGCCCAGTGTTATGTAAAATATGTTTTTCAAATTGTTTTTCCATTTCTAAATTCTTAAAACGTATTGAAAGGTTCTCAAAAACTGCCCCAATTATTTTACACCTGTGTTGGCTAAATACACTGGTGAGCAATAGCGTGGCAATGTTCTGAACTTGTGACTTTCAGTCTCCATATCTCACCATCCTCTACAGCTTTGAGCGTGAGACGACCTTCATTTTATAGACAATCATCTTGGCTATCTCATACATAAATGTGACTTACAACTACTTAGCATATGATTAGTTATACAGATTCCTTTCATGTCTCTGCATTGTTACTGTTTTGCTCCTGGTGGTCGAAAAATCTTTTTCTCCCTGTATACTACAAATCACAACCTGTTCTCACATTCCCTAATAGCTCAGTGTGTTATTAGGTTAATTCCCAAGGGAAAGGTCACTGGATTGAATCAAAGAGCAGAAATGAAGATTTCATAAGAAAAGAGAAACATCATTATCCAGCTCATCGATAGCAGTCTCTCAGCCAAGAAAATTGCCAAACTGCATCAGTGAGGCCATGACAGGTGGAAGAATAAGAAATGAAGTCCATCCATCCATTCAGAAGCCAAGAGGTGACGTCCAGGCAAAATATGGAGTCAACAAGTCGCTCATCACAAGGTCTATCAGTTCTGAAGACACCCGGCAGTGGAGGCGGCTCGTCTGCTCCATAATAGTGATATCACAGACGTCCATGCAAGCACCGGGTGACACACATTACACAAGTCTGGAATGGTGGCCCGAAAAAAAGGAGAAGAAGCCGCAACTTCAATATCATTATAAGAAGCGTCGGCTCAAGTCTGCAAAAAAAGTACAAAAAGTGGAAGATTGGAAACGGATGATTTGGAGCAATGAGAAGAAAGTTAATAGACGAGGCTCTGATGGGGGAAATGGGTCTGGATTAAACAAGGGAAAAAGGGGCTAACGGATCGAGAAACTGAAGGAACTGTCAAGATCGGTGGAGGAAGCCTGACGATATGGGGGGTTTTCTTACCCAAAGGTGTTGGATACTTGACCAGGATGGATGGAGGTCTCAATGCTGAGCTATATGTGAGGAACCTACAAGATGAGTTACTTCATACACTCGAGTACTATGGGTATGAACAGGACGACATAGTGTTCCAGCAGGACAACGACCCGAAGTATGTGGCGAGATTAGGGAAGAAATGGATCAATGACAATGAAGTAGAGGAGCTGGATTATCCCTACAGTCTCCAGACCTCAACCAACTACAACACTTATGGGAGAAGAAAAGCTGTATAGATCTCCAAGTGATCGACTAGTATACACCAACACTGGGAACGTGGAGAAGAGACCTGACCAGTATACACCAACACTGGGAACGTGGAGAAGAGACCTGACCAGTATACACCAACACTGGGAACGTGGAGAAGAGACCTGACCAGTATACACCAACACTGGGAACGTGGAGAAGAGACCTGACCAGTATACACCAACACTGGGAACGTGGAGAAGAGACCTGACCAGTATACACCAACACTGGGAACGTGGAGAAGAGACCTGACCAGTATACACCAACACTGGGAACATCGAGAAGAGACCTGACCAGTATACACCAACACTGGGAACGTGGAGAAGAGACCTGACCAGTATACACCAACACTGGGAACGTAGAGAAGAGACCTGACCAGTATACACCAACACTGGGAATGTGGAGAAGAGACCTGACCAGTATATACCAACACTAAGAACGTGGAGAAGAGACCTGACCAGTATACACCAACACTGGGAATGTGGAGAAGAGACCTGACCAGTATACACCAACACTGGGAGCGTGCAGAAGAGACCTGACCAGTATACACCAACACTGGGAACGTGCAGAAGAGACCTGACCAGTATACACCAACACTGGGAATGTGGAGAAGAGACCTGACCAGTATACACCAACACTGGGAATGTGGAGAAGAGACCTGACCAGTATACACCAACACTGGGAGCGTGCAGAAGAGACCTGACCAGTATACACCAACACTGGGAACGTGCAGAAGAGACCTGACCAGTATACACCAACACTGGGAATGTGGAGAAGAGACCTGACCAGTATACACCAACACTGGGAACGTGGAGAAGAGACCTGACCAGTATACACCAACACTGGGAACATGGAGAAGAGATCTGGGATCAGATTTCGGTGGAGACATGTTTGAATCTGATGGACAGCCCAGAAGAATTCAGGAGGGGGGAAAGACAAAGGTGGATTTACAAAATACTAACAAAATAATAAAAAAAATACAGTGACCTGACACGAATCTGCATAACTAATCATATGCTAAATAGCTACAAGTCCCATTTATGTATGAGAAGCCAAGATGATTGTCTATAAAATGAAGGTCGTCTCACGCTCAAAGCTGTAGTGGATGGTGAGATATGGAACCTGAAAGGCAAAAGTGCAAAACATTGTTACCCTTTTGCTCGCAGAGTACATACAATGTATTTGTGTATATACAGTGGATATTTACTAAACACTATATACAGGGCTATATTTGTCATTCATGCTGCCCTAGTCACATTGAATAGTCATGCACCCTATGGGTAAGTTACACGAAAAGTGCCCATATCCTTTACATAGTACTTAAACCTCCCATACAAATTAGATTAATGTTGGCTGAACTCCTTGATTTTGATGGGTTTGGCCATCACACTAATGTGTATTTTGGGCCCCTGAGAGATAATTGCCGGTGGGAGAAAAGTGTGTGGCATGTCTGATTTTGGACTTCACATCCTTTTGTACTCTAAAGCGGGCTTTACACGCTACGATATCGCTAGCAATTGCTAGCGATATCGTACGCAAAAGCACCCGCCCCCGTCGTGCATGCGATTTCGTGTGATCACTGCCGCAGCGAACATTATCGCTACGGCAGCGTCACACGCACTTACCTGGTCGGCGACGTCGCTGTGACTGCCGAACAATCCCTCCCTCAAGGGGGAGGGACGTTCGGCATCACAGCGACGTCACCGCGACGTCACTAAGCGGCCGGCCAATCAAAGCGGAGAGGTGGAGATGAGAGGGACGTAACATCCCGCCCACCTTCTTCCTTCCGCATTGCGGCCGGCGGCAGGTAAGGAGAAGTTCCTCGCTCCTGCGGTGTCACACATAGCGATGTGTGCTGCCGCAGGAGCGACGAACCACATCGATAAACAACCCTTACCGATTTTTGGTTTTGGGACGACCTCTCCATGGTGAACGATTTTCACCATTTTTGAGGTCGCTTAAGGTCGCTGGTCAGTGTCACACGCTGCAATATCGTTAATGACGACTGGATGTGCATCACTAACCACGTGACCCCGACGATTAAACATTAACGATATTGTAGCGTGTAAAGACCCCTTTAGAGATAAGCAACACCAGAGAGATGTGAAAGCATCTCTATCATACGGGACACAGGAGTGCCCAGCAGAGCGAGCACTGCTGGGTATGAAAAAAGTCTGGAGAGATAGCTGTCAGCTGAACGATCATTATACAACAGTTATCTAGTATGTATGGGCTAATTTAATTAAACACTTGTTTAGCTGTGTCAAGTCTGACAAATTAAGGATTATTACATTTACATTACTCTATGATCAGAACCTCTATCAGTACTTGAATAAAACAGAACCATTGAATACCGCACCTGAACCATCATCAATACATGAACACACCACCATTAGTACAAGAACACAAGCACCAAGATCACCATCAATACATGAACACTACACCTTAACCACAATCAGCACAGGAATATGGAAGAATAACATGAGCAGTACATGAATACAGCAACAGAATCATCATCAGTATAACGCAATGTGCCCACGTGTGTGCGCTCTGCACCGCAGCGTTTTGTCTGCATGCCGCTTCAGAGCGCAGCTGAAAAGCTCCATTCTGAAACTTTGCCGACTGCAGAATTCGTGTGCTCTGGATGCTGCCTCTCCCTAGCATCCCTCCAGCATAGCAGCCCTCCAGAAGCTTCATGGCCGAGCAGCTGCATGCAGTCGTACATCACCAAGCACAATGCCAAGCTTCAGATGGCGTGGTATAAAGCTTCCACCATTCTACTCTGGAGGAAGCATGTTCTATGTAGTGGTGGATCACATTTCTCTATCTGCCATTTGATGGATGAGTCTGGGTTTGGCAAATGCCTGGAGACGATTACAGCTGGCACAATGTAATCAGGTGGGTAACATTTGAGGGAGGAGGAATAATGGTATGGGTTTGTTTTCAGTGCTCAGGCTCAGCTATATAGTCTCAGTGAAAGTAAATCTTAATACTTCCGCACATTGTCAATAATGTCTGGACAGGTGGCTGTGTAACAGTAACAGGTAACAGTCGTTCGGAGGTGTCACACGCTACGACATCTCTAACGATGCCGACGACATATCATTAGATATATTGTAGCGTGTGACGGGGCCTTTAGACTGATTTTCAAAGGTTTTATGGACTGATGAAATGAGAGTGACTCTTGATGGGCCAGATCGATGGGCCCAATGCTGGATCAGTAAAGGGCAGAGAACTCCACTCCAACTCAGACGCCAGCAAGGTGGAGGTGGGGACTGGTATGGGCTGGGATCATCAAAGATCAACTTGTGGGACCTTTTCGGGTTGAGGATGGAGTGACGCTCAACTCCCAGACCTACTGCCAGTTTCTAGAAGACAACTTCTTCAAGCAGTGGTACAGGAAGAAGTCGCTATCGTTCAAGACAAACATGATTTTCATACAGGACAATGCTCCATCACATGCATCCAACTACTCCACAGCATGGCTGGCCAGTAAAGGTCTAAAAGATGAAAAAATAATGACATGGCCCCCTTGTTCACCTGATCTGAACCCCATAGAGAACATGTGGTCCATCATAAAATGTGAGATCTTCAGGGAGGGAAAACAGTCCACCTCTGGGAACAGTGTCTGGAGGCTGCGGTGGCTGCTGCATGCAATGTTGATCGTAAACAGATCAAGCAATGGCAGAATCTATGGATGGTCGGCTGCTGAGTGTCATCAGAAAGAAAGGGGGCTATATTGGTCACTCATTTTTTGGGTTTTGTTTTTGAAATGTTTATTTATAAATTTTGTGCAGTTATATTGGTTTACCTGGTGAAAATAAACAAGTGAGATGGGAATAGATTTGGTTTTTATTAAGTTGCCTAATAATTCTGCACAGTAACAGTCACCTGCACAAACAGATCTCCTAAAATAGCCAAATCTAAAAAACCCCTCCAACTGCCAAAAATATTAAGCTTTGATATTTATGAGTCTTTTGGGCTGATTGAGGACATAGTTGTTGATCAATAATAAAAAAATCCTCTAAAATACAACTTGCCTAATAATTCTGCACACAGTGTATATATGATATAACCTATAGAGAAGGGAAAGCGAGATGGCTGAGTGCCCCAGAAGTGGGTGGTGGTGGTGAATATATATTAGCTGTACTGCCCGGCTTCGCCCGGGTTAATAACTGCTGTTAACAAAATAGAATGTATTAACAAAAATGTATTCTGCACACAAACACCACAACACAAATAGATATAAATGTAATTATTAAAAGGCAAAAACTAAGCTAATAGAAGCATTTCACAACATATATTTCAACACCACAGATATTCCACACAGATTTAACTAAATTGGCCAAGTAATGTGCTCCGTCTGCCTCTTTCCAGGTCTGTCTCTTTCCCCATCTGTCTCTTTCCAAGTCTGTCTCTTTTTAGGTCTGTCTCTTTCCAGGTCTTTCTCTGTCTGTCTCTTTCACCGTTTGTCTCTGTCTGTCTCTCTCTACCTGTCTCCCCACCGACATCTTATTACCTCACATATAAGCTTCTTATACTATGAATGTCTTTTGCTCCTATAGCAACCAATCACAGCTCCTACTAATAACCTGTAGTTCCAGGCTCCATTTACTTTATTGGAGGCATGTTTTTTGGAGAGTAACTGTAAAGCGCGGGGTTAAATTTTCCTGTCAAAACATAGTCTACGACGTTCCCTGGGTCACATGAGGTGTCTGTGCAAAATTTTGTGATTGTAAATACGACGGTGCGGATACACTTTTCTTTTCACTTTTTCCCCATTATGTAGATAGGGACCAAATTGTTTGGTAAATTGGAACGCGCGGGGTTAAAATTTCGCCTCACAACATAGCCTGTGACGCTCTCGGAGTCCAGCACCCGGCGCTGCCCGGGATAGTAACTGTCTCTCTGTTTCTCTCCCATTCTCTGTCTGTCTCCCCCTCTTTATATCTCTCTATCTCTTTGTCTGTCTGTCTCTTTCCCTGTATGTCTCTGACTGTCTCTGTCTCTTTCTCCGTCTGTCTCAATCTTTTCCCTGTCTGTCTACCTATCTCATTCCCTGTCTGTCTCTGTCTCTCTGTCACTTTCCCTGTCTGTCTCTTTCCCTCTGTCACTTTCCCTGTGTCTGTCTCTTTGTCTGTCTCTTTACCTGTCTTTGTCTGTCTCTTACCCTGTCTGTCTCTTTCCCTGTCTGTCTGTTTCCCTGTGTCTGTCTCTGTCTCTTTGTCTGTGTCTGTCTCTTTACCTGTCTGTGTCTGTCTCTTAACTTGTCTCTCTCTTTCCCTCTCTTTCCCTGTCTGTCTCTTTCCCTGTCAGTCTCTTTGTCTGTGTCTGTCTCTTTGTGTCTGTCTATTACCCTGTCTTTGTCTGTTTCTTACCCTGTTTGTGTCTGCCTCTTTCCCTGTCTGTGTCTGTCTCTTTCCCTGGCTGCATTGTGACACGCCAACATTCCATATAAGGGCGTAGCTGCGCATTCTTCTGAAATTCTGGCTGCACTGTGGCTCCCAGCTCCATTCGCTTTAATGGAGGCAGGTTAGAGCGGGGTTAAAATTTCCCCTCAAAACATAGCCTATTACGCTCTTGGGGTCCAGACGTGTGAGTGTGCAAAATTTTGTGGCTGTAGCTGCGACGGTGCGGATGCCAATCCCGGACACACACACACACACACACACACACACACACACACACACACACACACACACACATACATACACATACACACATTCAGCTTTATATATTAGATATGTAATAGAATACAACATTCATTGGGCATTTGCCTTTTTTTCTTACAGAGAAAATTCTGAGCACCTAAAGATGGGCTCCCCCAAGAGCGGCTCCTCAATCCCCCCCGGAATTAATATGAGTCCTTCCCGGCACAGTCTACGCTTGCTCTCCAATGGCTACTACTTATGTGATGAAGACAGCTTGTGCTGGGATGATCTGGGCAACGTATCCTTCAGCCCTACACAATGTACCGTGTCTTACAAAGAGAACATGGTGAGGTGAGTGCCGGCAGCGAGGTCCTAACCGGGCCCCTCCACCCTCAGCTTATACAGTGTGGGCCGCGGCATCTGCCCGGGGTGGTGGGCTCTGTCTAGATGGTCTGGATCTGGGCAGAGCTTACTCCTCAGGCTAATATATAGATGTAGCAGAGGTAACTTCGTAACATCCAGTATACCACAAAAGTGAGTACACCCCTCACACTTTTAGAAATATCTTATTATATCTTTTCATGGGACATCACTGCAGATCTGACCCTGTGATACAATGTACAGTGTCAGTGCGCAGCTAGTACACCAGGGTAAATTTGGTGTCCTCTAGATAACTCGGCACACAGCCATTAATGTCAAAACCGCTGGCAGCAAAAGTCAGTACACCCCTAAATGAAAATGACCAATTTGTGATCAAAGTGTGACTATTTTGTGCCGCCACCACTTTCTCCAAGCACTGCCTTAACTCTCTTGGGCATAGAGGTCACTAGAGCTTCACAGGAACCGCTGGATCCTCTTCCATCCTCCATGAGAACATCACGGAGCTGGAGGATGTTAGAGACCTTGCACTCCTCCGCCTTCTGTTTGAGGAGGTCCTACAGATGCTCCATAGGGTTAAGGTCTGGAGACGCTTGGCCCGTCCAGCACCTTTACCCTCAGTTTCTTTATCGAGGCAGTGGTCGTTTTGGAGGTGTTTGGGGTCGTTATGTTGGAGCATGAAGGGAGCAGGTCATGCTCTGCTTAGTATGTCACAGGACATGTTGGCATTCATTGTTCCCTCAATGAACTGTAGCCCGCCCCACAGCTGGCAGCACTCATGAAGCCCCAAACCATAAACCTTCTTCCACCATGCCTGACTGTAGGCAGGACACACCTGTCTTTGTACTCCTGACCTATTTGCTGCCACACATGCTGACACCATCTGAACCAAATAAGTTTATCTTGGTCTCATCAAACCACAGGACATGGATCTATGTCCTTCTTATGCTTCTGTTCAGCAATCTGTTTGAGGTTTTTCTTGTGCAGAAGAAGGCTTCCTTCTGGGATGACAGCCATGCAGAGCAATGTGATGCAGTGTATGGTCTGAGCACTGACAGGCGGACCCCTCACCCCTGTAACCACTGCAGTGTGTGGCGTATGGACTGAGCACTGACAAGCAGACCCACCCACCCCTGTAACCTCTGCAGCAATGCTGACTGCACTCATACAGCTATTTTGAAAAGACAACTTCTGGATATTATGCTGAGCACGTGCACCAACTTCTGTGCTCCACCGTTGCCAGGCCTGTTCTGAGTGGATCCTGTCTTGTTATACCGCTGTATGGTCTTGGCCACCGTGCTGCAGCTCAGTGTCAGGGTGCTGACAATCTTCTTATAGCCTTAGCCATCTTTATGTAGAGCAGCAATTCTTTTCTTCAGATCCTCAGAGAACTCTTGGCCCGGAGGAGCCATATTGAGCCTCCAGTGACCAGTATGAGAGAGTGTGTGAGAGATGACACCGAATGTAACCCACCTGCCCCCCATTCACACCAGAGACCTTGTAACAGTAATAAGTCACATGACACCAGGGAGGCAAAATGGCTTCTTGGGCACAACTTAACTATTTTATCTTGGGGGTGCACTTACTTTTGTTTTCAACAGCTTAGACATTAATCCCTTCACAACCGGGAACGTACCAATTCGTCCTAAATCATGACATGTGCGGCTATCAGGCGCAGGTGGATCTGCGATCCACCTGCGCCTGTTAACCCCTTAGAGTGCACTGTCAAAATGTGACAGCGCTATTTAAATGATCGGGGCGAGGAAATCGATTTACCCAGCTGTCATCGGAAGCCCCGGGATGCAATCACAGGAAGCATAGCCATGGTAGCGACAAATCATGTGATGACTTCTGTCGCTATCATGACATAGTTCCTGTTACATCCGACAGAGCAGCGGCTCTAAGAGGAACGCTTCATTTCTGCTCATCAGAGCTGTTTAGCTCTTATTAACAGAACTGAATAAGCGTTCAGACTGCTGATCCTTATAGTCCCCTAGAGGGTCTAGTAAAATAATAAAAAAAAAAGTTTAAAAAAAAATTGAAAAAAACTAAAAGTTCAAATCACCCCCCATTCGCAGCATTGAAAATTAAACAGTTAAAAAATAAAACGATATACACGTATTTGGTATTGGCGCGTTCAGAAATGCCCAATTCATCAAAATATAAAATCAATTAATCTGATCGGTAAACGGCGTAGCGGCAAAAAAATTCCAAACGACAAAATTACGTTTTTTGGTCTTTGCAAATTTTGCGCAAAATGCAATAACAGGCGATCAAAACGTAGCAGTTGCACAAAAATGGTACCGTTAAAAATGTCAGCTCGAGACGCAAAAAATAAGACATCACTGAGCCATAGATCCAGAAAAATGAGAACGTTACCGTTCCCAGAAAATGGCACAAAAAGTGCGTCACTTTTTTTTTATAAGCTTCTGAATTTTTTTTAACCCCTTAGCTAAAAGTAAAGCTATACATGTTTGGTGTCTACAAACTTGCACCGACCTGAGGCATCACAGTGACACATCAGTATTACTATATAGTGAACACTGTGAATAAAATACCCCAAAAACCATCATGTAATTGCACTTTTTTTGCAATTTTTCCGCAGTTGGAAGTTTTTTGCCATTTTCCAGTACAGTATATGGTAAAGCTCATGGTTTCATTTAAAAGTACAGCTCATCCCACAAAAAACAAGCCCTCATATGGCAAGATTGACGGAAAAATAAAAAAGTTATGGCTCTCGGAACAAGGGGAGCAAAAAACAAAAAAAATAACTAAGAAAGGAACATTGCCCGGGGGTGAAGGGGTTAATGCCTGTGTGTTGAATTATTTAGAGGGCACCAAATATACCCTGTTATAGAAGATGCACACTGACACTGCACATTGTATCACAGGGTCAGATCTGCAGTGTTGTCCCATGAAATGATATGTTAAAATATTTACAAAGATGTGAGGGGTGTGCTCTCTTTTGTGATATATTGTGCCTTCCAGAGGCTGCATTGTTAGTGGTTGATTAGGGAAACAGTGGCCTCTAGGATCCTGTACTAAAAAGCCACATTTCTTAAAGGGAATCGGTTACTTTGCGTTGTGCAGTTATGATAAAATCCCAGTTTTCTCTGCAATAGATTTAACAGTTCTCTGAATACTGAGCTCTGTATAACCCCACCCACACCATGGATTGGCAGCTTTCTGTGTACATTGGCAGATTTCTGTCTATGCACAATCAGTGGTGGAGGTGGGATTGAATAAAGCAGGAGGACTATATGGAATGAGACAACTAGTCCTGTAGTGATAATCTCCTGCTGATAAAACACTGATTTACAGCCAGCAGCCAAGTATGTCACACATGACTAGACTCAGGGGCTCTGCCCCATATCATGCTGCTCTCTTGTGAGCTCTGCAGTGCTCCATCCATTAGGGTCACATGATGATGACATCCGCACAGGTCCTGTACAACCACTTCTCCAATGCTGAGCTCTGGACCTGAGGTGTAACCAATTACAATGCTGGGGGCGTGGCTAAGTTAAAACAGGATCATGGCTGAACTTGAGTGACAATGACTGATCCCAGCAAAAGCTCCGCCCCTATGACTGAAACTTCATGTATGTCCTGCATTCACCTATGCACATAAAGTCTTTTTTGAAAATAAATACCTGGATTTTTTTTTTGTACACCATACACCATGTTAGTGCTGCAGTGCACATTGTATCATTTAAAACACATTGGGGGCGATTTAATATAAAAAAACGCAACCCTTCAAAGGAAAACACAAATGATGAATTGGGATCAAATCTACAGGTAAAATCCGCAGTAAATCTGCCGCATGAATTCTCTCGTATCGTCCTTGTAGGATTTTTAGGAAAAGACGAAGACCCCTGGTACAACGACGTCTAGACCTTCCCAATCATGGATACCCGGATGACATGCAGTCTTCCTATTATGACGACCTAAATGACATCGAACCTCTTGTGGTCGAGCAGATCTACAGCTCAGGTACTATGGATGGATGATAAAGATGATGATTTTGGTTGTTACTATTTTATTATTGCTATATTATTATTATTATTAATATTATAATTATTATTTTTATTTTTATCATTGTTATTATTCTTTTAGTCTTCTAATTTTTCAGTTCTTTTTTATTATTTTTTTTATTTTATTAAAGTTATATTATTATTATTATTATTATTTTTGTTGTTATTATTTGTATCATTGCTATTATTATGTTTATTGTTTTATATTGTTATTATTTTGTATCATTATTTTATTATGATTATTTTTATACGTTTTTGTGTTTTTATAATAATAATAATAATATAATCATTAATATGGTTATTGTTTGTATCATTTATATTATTGTTAGCTTTATTATTTTATATTGTTATTAATTTTTATCACAGCTATTTTATTGTTATTATTTATATTATTTTATTCTTATTTTATTCTTATAATTTTGTGTGTTTTTGTTCTTAATAATAATAATAATAATAATAATAATTATTATTATTATTATTAGTATTATTATTTGTATCATTGCCATTATTATTATTTATTGATATTCATTTTATCATTGCTATATTATTATTATTATTATTATTATTATTATTGTTTGTTGCTGTTATTATTTGTATCATTCCTTTTATTATTTTTAAATATTTTATATTGTTATTATTTTATATCATTGTTACTTTATTATTATTTTATTTTTATAATTTTTTTGTTTTTTTATTTGTTGGATAATAATAATAATAATAATAATTAATATCATCATTATTATTACTATTTGTATCATTGCTATTATTATTTTTATTATTTTATATCGCTGTTAATTTTATCATTTCTATTTTATTATTATTATTACTATTGTTATTATTTTATTCTTATTTTATTCTTATAATTGTTTGGGTTTTTTCCATTATTTGTTTTTTATTATTATTATTATTACTATATTTTTTAAGATTTTTTTTGTGTTTTTTTGTTATTATTTGTACTACTACTACTACTACTACTGCTACTACTACTACTACTACTACTACTACTACTACTACTACTACTACTACTACTACTACTAATAATATTTGTATAATTGCTAATTAATTATTATTATTATTCTTCATAGATATCAGTAAGAGTCTTTTCTGAATCTGATTTTCCACAGTCTTAAACTCAGTAGAGAAATTTCCAACAGTAAAGATATCTTTAATACCCATGTCCAGGGCCGGCTCCGGTCTTGTTGGGTCCTTTGGTGATAAAGTGCCAGTGCGCTCTACTTCACTTTTGATTTTTTTCCTCCTCGCATTCCAAGAAAAGGGAGGAATCTTAGAGACCAATTTTCAGGCGAATCCTTGACCATGTTGGATATAGCTAAAGAAAAGAGGATATCCCTTGATGTAGACATATGCATGAAACGCACTCGGAGAGCCCTATAGCTTTCTTTTCCAGGAATGTGAGGTTGAGCGCCCCCTTCCTTCTAGAGGTGGAGATTGGAGTAGGTTATTATCACACCAGGAGATGGATCTAGTCACTGAATCCTTGTAATCGGCACAGACTCAGTGTCATGTTATCCGCTGTCGCCTCATTGTATACAGTATATGTTTTATTATCGCCATCTATCTATGGGTGGTTACTTTTGCCTGGCTCCTATACTATTGGCTCCTTTCATTCAACGGTGGTATCTGATTTGACCGCATGATCACTATGGCAACTATACAAGCATAGTGATTGGGTAGCTCACTCTCCTGTGTATGGCCGGCTGACGCATGCGGCGGTAACCGTTTTATACTTGTTCTGTCTCTCTATTCGTCTCCACATACTGGACGATTGGGGCGGGCGTGGGTCTAGCATATTCACAAAAGGAGGTTTGTTTATCTGCTACATGCCGCTTGTAAGCATTGTGAAACGCTATCATGCCCTATATTACATATCCTGAAAAATCATTGTATCTAGTGATGAGCGGGCACTACCATGCTCGGGTGCTCAATACTCATAACTAGTGATGAGCGGGCACTACCATGCTCGGGTGCTCAATACTCATAACTAGTGATGAGCGGGCACTACCATGCTCAGGTGCTCAGTACTGGTAACTAGTGATGAGCGAGCACTACCATGCTCGGGTGCTCAGTACTCGTAACTAGTGATGAGCGGGCACTACCATGCTCGGGTGCTCAGTACTCGTAACTAGTGATGAGTGAGCACTACCATGCTCGGGTGCTCTGTACTCGTAACTAGTGATGAGCGAGCACTACCATGCTCAGGTGCTCAGTACTCGTAACTAGTGATGAGCGGGCACTACCATGCTCGGGGGCTCGGGACTCGTAACTAGTGATGACTGGGCACTACCATGCTCGGGTGCTCTGTACTCGTAACTAGTGATGAGCGGGCATTACCATGCTCGGGTGCTCAGTGCTCGTAACTAGTGATGAGCGGGCACTACCATGCTCGGGTGCTCAGTACTCGTAACTAGTGATGAGAGGGCACTACCATGCTCGGGTGCTCAGTACTCGTAACTAGTGATGAGCGGGCACTACCATGCTCAGGTGCTCAGTACTCGTAACTAGTGATGAGCGGGCACTACCATGCTCAGGTGGTCAGTACTCGTAACTAGTGATGAGCGGGCACTACCATGCTCAGGTGCTCAGTACTCGTAACTAGTGATGAGCGGGCACTACCATGCTCAGGTGCTCAGTACTCGTAACTAGTGATGAGCGGGCACTACCATGCTCAGGTGGTCAGTACTCGTAACTAGTGATGAGCGGGCACTACCATGCTCGGATGCTCAGTACTCGTAACTAGTGATGAGTGAGAACTACCATGCTCGGGTGCTCAGTACTCGTAACTAGTGATGAGTGAGCACTACCATGCTCGGGTGCTCAGTACTCGTAACTAGTGATGAGTGAGCACTACCATGCTCGGGTGCTCAGTACTCGTAACTAGTGATGAGCGGGCACTACCATGCTCAGGTGCTCAGTACTCGTAACTACTGATGAGCGGGCACTACCATGCTCAGGTGCTCAGTACTCGTAACTAGTGATGAGCGAGCACTACCATGCTTGGGTGCTCAGTTCTCGTAACTAGTGATGAGTGGGCACTACCATGCTCGGGTGCTCAGTACTCGTAACTAGTGATGAGTGAGCACTACCATGCTCGGGTGCTCAGTACTCGTAACTAGTGATGAGTGAGCACTACCATGCTCGGGTGCTCAGTACTGGTAACTAGTGATGAGCGGGCACTACCATGCTCGGGTGCTCAGTACTCGTAACTAGTGATGAGCGGGCATTACCATGCTCGGGTGCTCAGTACTCGTAACTAGTGATGAGCGGGCACTACCATGCTCGGGTGCTCAGTACTGGTAACTAGTGATGAGCGGGCACTACCATGCTCGGGTGCTCAGTACTCGTAACTAGTGATGAGCGGGCACTACCATGCTCGGGTGCTCAGTACTCGTAACTAGTGATGAGCGGGCACTACCATGCTCGGGTGCTCAGTACTCGTAACTAGTGATGAGTGGGCACTACCATGCTCGGGTGCTCAGTACTCGTAACTAGTGATGAGCGGGCACTACCATGCTCGGGTGCTTAGTACTCGTAACTAGTGATGAGTGGGCACTACCATGCTCGGGTGCTCAGTACTGGTAACTAGTGATGAGCGGGCACTACCATGCTCGGGTGCTCAGTACTCGTAACTAGTGATGAGCGGGCACTACCATGCTCGGGTGCTCAGTACTCGTAACTAGTGATGAGTGGGCATTACCATGCTCGGGTGTTCAGTACTCGTAACTAGTGATGAGCGGGCACTACCATGCTCGGGTGCTCAGTACTCGTAACTAGTGATGAGTGGGCACTACCATGCTCGGGTGCTCAGTACTCGTAACTAGTGATGATCGGGCACTACCATGCTCCGGTGCTCTGTACTCGTAACTAGTGATGAGCGGGCATTACCATGCTCGGGTGCTCAGTGCTCGTAACTAGTGATGAGAGGGCACTACCATGCTCGGGTGCTCAGTACTCGTAACTAGTGATGAGCAGGCACTACCATGCTCAGGTGCTCAATACTCGTAACTAGTGATGAGCGGGCACTACTATGCTCAGGTGTTCAATACTCGTAACTAGTGATGAGCGGGCACTACCATGCTCAGGTGGTCAGTACTCGTAACTAGTGATGAGCGGGCACTACCATGCTCGGATGCTCAGTACTCGTAACTAGTGATGAGCGGGCACTACCATGCTCAGGTGCTCAGTACTCGTAACTAGTGATGAGCGGGCACTACCATGCTCAGGTGCTCAGTACTCGTAACTAGTGATGAGCGGGCACTACCATGCTCAGGTGGTCAGTACTCGTAACTAGTGATGAGCGGGCACTACCATGCTCGGATGCTCAGTACTCGTAACTAGTGATGAGCGGGCACTACCATGCTCAGGTGCTCAGTACTCGTAACTAGTGATGAGTGGGCACTACCATGCTCGGGTGCTCAGTACTCGTAACTAGTGATGAGCGGGCACTACCATGCTCAGGTGCTCAGTACTCATAACTAGTGATGAGCGGACACTACCATGCTCGGGTGCTCAGTACTCGTAACTAGTGATGAGCGGGCACTACCATGCTCAGGTGCTCTGTACTCGTAACTAGTGATGAGCGGGCACTACCATGCTTGGGTGCTCAGTACTCGTAACTAGTGATGAGCGGGCACTACCATGCTTGGGTGCTCAGTACTCGTAACTAGTGATGAGCAGGCACTACCATGCTCGGATGCTCAGTACTCGTAACTAGTGATGAGCGGGCACTACCATGCTTGGGTGCTCAGTACTCGTAACTAGTGATGAGCAGGCACTACCATGCTCGGGTGCTCAGTACTCGTAACTAGTGATGAGCAGGCACTACCATGCTCGGGTGCTCAGTACTTGTAACTAGTGATGAGTGGGCACTACCATGCTCAGGTGCTCTGTACTCGTAACTAGTGATGAGCGGGCACTACCATGCTCGGGTGCTCAGTACTTGTAACTAGTGATGAGTGGGCACTACCATGCTCGGGTGCTCAGTACTGGTAACTAGTGATGAGCGGGCACTACCATGCTCAGGTGCTCAGTACTCATAACTAGTGATGAGCGGACACTACCATGCTCGGGTGCTCAGTACTCGTAACTAGTGATGAGCGGGCACTACCATGCTCAGGTGCTCTGTACTCGTAACTAGTGATGAGCGGGCACTACCATGCTTGGGTGCTCAGTACTCGTAACTAGTGATGAGCGGGCACTACCATGCTTGGGTGCTCAGTACTGGTAACTAGTGATGAGCGGGCACTACCAAGCTCGGGTGCTCAGTACTGGTAACTAGTGATGAGCGGGCACTACTATGCTCAGGTGCTCAGTACTCGTAACTAGTGATGAGCGGGCACTACCATGCTTGGGTGCTCAGTACTCGTAACTAGTGATGAGCAGGCACTACCATGCTCGGATGCTCAGTACTCGTAACTAGTGATGAGCAGGCACTACCATGCTCGGGTGCTCAGTACTCGTAACTAGTGATGAGCGGGCACTGCCATGCTCGGGTGCTCAGTACTCGTAACTAGTGATGAGCAGGCACTACCATGCTCGGGTGCTCAGTACTCGTAACTAGTGATGAGCGGGCACTACCATGCTCGGGTGCTCAGTACTCGTAACTAGTGATGAGCGGGCACTACCATGCTCAGGTGCTCTGTACTCGTAACTAGTGATGAGCGGGCACTACCATGCTCGGGTGCTCAGTACTTGTAACTAGTGATGAGTGGGCACTACCATGCTCGGGTGCTCAGTACTGGTAACTAGTGATGAGCGAGCACTACCATGCTCGGGTGCTCAGTACTCGTAACTAGTGATGAGCGGGCACTACCATGCTCGGGTGCTCAGTACTGGTAACTAGTGATGAGCAAGCACTACCATGCTCAGGTGCTCAGTACTCGTAACTAGTGATGAGCGGGCACTACCATGCTCAGGTGCTCAGTACTGGTAACTAGTGATGAGCGGGCACTACCATGCTCGGGTGCTCAGTACTGGTAACTAGTGATGAGCGGGCACTACCATGCTCGGGTGCTCAGTACTCGTAACTAGTGATGAGTGAGCACTACCATGATCGGGTGCTTAGTACTGGTAACTAGTGATGAGCGGGCACTACCATGCTCAGGTGCTCTGTACTCGTAACTAGTGATGAGCGGGCACTACCATGCTCGGGTGCTCAGTACTTGTAACTAGTGATGAGTGGGCACTACCATGCTCGGGTGCTCAGTACTGGTAACTAGTGATGAGCGGGCACTACCATGCTCGGGTGCTCAGTACTCGTAACTAGTGATGAGCGGGCACTACCATGCTCGGGTGCTCAGTACTCGTAACTAGTGATGAGCGGGCACTACCATGCTCGGGTGCTCGCGTTTGTAAGCAGCAGTTGGACGTTTGGACAGACCCGACTCCAGTATCCAAGTATAATGGAAGTCAATGGGGAACTCAAGCATTGAAAATGGAAAAGTGCTTGAGTTCCCCATTGCCTTCCATTATACACGCCCATCCGAGCATGCTTGTTATAAATACCGAGCACCCGTGCATGGTAGTGCTCACTCCTGGCTTTTGAAATGCTGCCATTACGGCTGGTGGAGACGGACAATTTTAAAAAGGTTATGGTTATGGCTGTCCCGCAGTACGTGGGTCCTAGCCGACACTACTTTTCCAGGCGGACAATTTCAGGTGTGCATAGTAACAAAGTCCACATAACCACGGATACATGCACCAGTAACCACAACCAGGGCTGTTATATCTCCCTAATTGCCTACTGGGTAAATGTAGTGGTGGCTGGGCCTGAGGTGGAAAGGGTTCTGGCACGTGTCCTACCACCACCGAGGATTGCCGGACTTTTCTCTGTCCGTGTTTCCTTCTCCTCCTACACCGCTTCCTCCACCACCTCCTCATCCGGGCAGTGTAACATCGGCACCACCAACATCAGCACAGCCAGGGGGAAACGACAACAGGTTGTTCTGACACCCATCTATCTGGGGAACATATTCCACACCGCGCAGGAGCTGGTGATAGGGGATCGATCAACATACCAATGAGTGGTTGGTACCGCTCAACCTCATGCCCAGCCTGGTAGGGTGAGATAACGGTCAAAATCTCATAGCAGATCTGGGCCTAGCCTGATGCACATCCTTTGCATGACGTATGTGCTGAATTGGTGGTGTAGAGGTTCCTCAAAAATAACCCGAGATGTTAGAGCTCCTGCTGTAAGTGCAGACTGTCTGTGCACACTTTTGACGTTCTCACCGTGCTGCTGCTCACCTGTCTGCGCTGCAGAGTATCTTCTACCTTCTTGTTCACCGCCTCATATGTGATGAGAAAAACAAGGTGCAACTCCACCTTGCGTATGCTGGAGAGTCCGTGCGAGCAGCAGCAGGTGATAGTGGAGCTTCAGCGGCACCATGCACGGGTGAGTTGCTCTGTGGAGCAACACCACTTCACCACCGAGTGGTCCTCCTTGCGTGATGTGAGTGCCATGTTGAGCTACCTATAGTACTCTACAAACTTGGCCAGCGCTGATGAACACCATCATCAGTCTTTCTATCTCACTTCTATGCTCCTTCAAAAAAACACTTCATGTGATGGTAGATGAGATGGTGGCACCGGAGGAAGGAGGAACCTTGACCATTCACACCATTATCAACACAGTTGTCCACTCATGGCTCGGGTTTTTGTACCAAAAGGGGCCAGGTACACAACTGTCCAGTTTTGGAGGAGAAGAAGGAGCAACCATGTTCACCGTAGGGGGGTACCCAAAGCAGCTCATGGGCATCAGTGGAGCGTGGCTGGGGGGATACAGAGGACCCAGCCCACAAACCTCCCACCGATGACAGCTTGTCGTTGCCATTGGGCAGCCTGGCACAAATGAGCGAATACATGCCATGGTGCCTCCTCAACGACCATTGAGTTGCCTGGATTGTTACCAGTACTGACTACTCGGTGGTCACCCTGCTGGATCCCCGCTACAAGGACAATGTGCGATCCCTACTTCCATCACTGGAGTGTGATTGGAAATTGGGGGAATACAAGTGCACGCTGGTACACGCACTACTGACGACGTTCCCACCTGACAGTTGGGGCACAGTGGATGCACAAGGCAAAGGAAGAGCAAGTCACCAACACATCTGGGGCACCAACACCACCTCTGGAGGAAAATTTTGTGGTGGAAAAATTCCTCGGCACATCACAACATCCAGCACCAGCATCTGATACGTCCGTATGAGCAGGAGGCAGTGTTTCAGCAACATGGTGGAAGAGTACATGTCCACACCTCTCCATGTACGGAGCGATGGGTCTCCCCATTTAACTTCTGGGTCTCCAAATTAGAAACATGGCCTGAGTTTGCCCTTGCGCCTTGGAGGTGCTGGCCCGCCCTTCGGCAAGTGTACTGTCAGAACATGTGTATAGTACGGTGGGGGAATCATCACAGACAGTCGCATCCACCTGCCCAGCCAATCTCCTATGAAGCCCAGTCACAGATGTCACAGGTGTACAAATATGGCAGACATGTGGGCCCTTGGTGGGTGCCATTGGCACCCTGCCATCATGTTGCTTAAATGCTTCTATCACGACTGACAGCAGCATCCAAGACCTTAACCTGCAGTGATCAGAGCGAACTCTGATCTCTGCAGTTAGATTGGGTGCCGGCGGTAAAACACCGCTTTGGAGCGCCTAGTTATCCTTCTGGTGAAAGTCAACATGACAGAAGAGAATAGTAAACTTAGGAAAAAAAAGTAAACTTTATTCTTAAAAAGTTTTAATATTGAAGTTGTGGGTTGAGCAGGAGGAAATGAGGGCAGAACGGGCACAAATTGCTTCAGAAGTTTAATTAATGGGCATTAGCGGTGGGACAAAAAGCTTATTATAAGTAGGGTTGGGCGCAGACTGTGGAGACACGGGGCTCAGTGGTTGCTCTTGTCCACTGAACCAGCCGCCTTTAGAAAGACAGCGTGGCTCTGGGCTCATCCCAACTGAACGCCGGCCTCCTTAACCGTGGGCGTAACACTACTCAGACAACACAGGATGAGGGAACCACAATAATTAGACTTTACTGGATCCCCAAACAATTAACAGCACATAACACATAACCAGCAAAACACACAAATGTAACAGGCAACAGAGTCTCACCCTTCCGCTGGCTCACCAGGGATTTACAATGTCCGTGCCTCAGAGGTTCCAGGGCTATTCACTCCAATCCAGCAGCACCCCGCTTTTGGCGGGCACCCACCGAGAAAGGAATAATGCCAGATTTAGGAAACTGTCTGAGGTCTGCAAAGTCTGTAGCAGGTGACTGAACTGTCCCAACCTGAGTGTCCTCCTTAGGTAGTCCTGGTATGATGATATAATCCTGGCAGCCAGAGTTGAAATCCTTAGACTCTGGATATGGTCTCCAACCGGAACCGGAGTCCCTAGATTGAAGCCATAAGATATCCTGATCCTCTAGTCAGCTCCTTAGAGCTTAGACTGGATCCATCAGCATCCATCAACAACAACCTGGTGGCTTAAAGAAGTCCTCTCTTATAGCCACAGCTCTTCCTCTGCGCACACTGCGTCCTCATCGATTGGTTGGACAAGATCGCCTCTCCCATTGGATGAATCTCAAGCTGCATGGACAATGTTCATCCAAATGATGTCTACAGGATGACTGAGGGTATACATGTAGTCTGGAATGCACAGACTAGACAATGACTACTAAGGTAATTACATTAGCAATACACAACTACAATACAATGATTACTGGAAGGGTCTGGAGAAACAATAGCTAAGCAAACATGAGTTGGCACACATAAGAACAATACGTCTGGCTGAATGTTAAGAAAATTTAACCCATGAGAGGCATTGGGTGTCCATGTCGTCACACAGACAACCTGATATTTATGGTTATGGAAGGAAGAGGAACTGCTGCAATTCCTTTCCAAACAAAAAATGTATTTCTTTACATTGGGGTGTGTCTTATAACTGGAGTAACCAATGGTTCTTGAGTATTGTGTTCTTACCCCGCCCCTGCGTTACTTAAACCTTTAGTCTCGAGATATGTAGGGATATGGATTTAACAGCAGATCTATTTAGGATGTATTGTGGTCCTTGGTTCCAGATTTATTAGAATTGAGGGACTTGATTTTTTTTTGTGAATCTCCTTTTAGATATCTTGCTGGTTGCTGGGACTGCCAGTGATCTTGAGAACTGGGGTCTGCAGAGGTACACGTGTGCAGTCTCTGCTCTGTTCATTGTCTGTGTGACTGCCGAATACAGCACTTGTTCATGTTCTGGAGGCCCTTAGATAATTAGAGCGGAGGCCGAGCATGTTCTACTCCACTTGGGAATACGGGGCTACAGAGTCCATGCGCTCCTCCGCTCCACTCAGGAATACGGGACTACATAGTCCATGCGCTCCTCAGCTCCACTCAGGAATATGGGGCTACAGAGTCCATGCGCTCCTCCACTCCACTCTTGAGTATTGGGCTACAAGATGCGCTCCTCTGTTCGACTCAGGAATATGGGGCTACAGAGTACATGCGCTCCTCCGCTCCACTCAGGAATACGGGACTACATAGTCCATGCGCTCTTCAGCTCCACTCTAGAATACGGCGCTACAGAGTCCATGTGCTCCTCCGCTCCACTCTTGAGTATGGGGCTACAGAGTCCATGCGCTCCTCCGCTCCACTCTTGAGTATTGGGCTACAGAGTCCATGTGCTCCTCCGCTCCACTCTTGAGTATGGGGCTACAAAATGCGCTCCTCCGTTCCACTCAGGAATATGGGGCTACAGAGTCCATGCGCTCCTCAGCTCCACTCAGGAATATGGGGCTACAGAGTCCATGCGCTCCTCAGCTCCACTCAGTCCTGCTCTTGAGGACCAGACCTGCATTTGACCCCCATAGATCAGCAAATTATTCTCTATCTGATAATTAAGAGAACATTTTGTTTTTTTGGGGGGGAATAATCCTTTACATAATTTTTGGATTTTAGCTTTTGTTTTTTTTAGACTTTTAACCCTTTTTTATGCTATAGGTAACGACGATCTGTGTCATTCAGAAAACTCCCCGAAGACTTCGCATCAACCCAGCGACTCCACGAAGATGTTACAACCTGAGTCACCGAGTCCTGTCTCACCTGGAAGCCCCCCGCGTGAAAGGCACAATGGTGGGACCCCGCTAAGTATAACTCTATCATAGAATATAGATTTATAAGATCTGCAATAATATTAACCCTTTCCTTTCATGGCTAATATTTTTTTTCTCCACTTTAGTTTTTCCCCTTCTTTTTCAATTTCACTGTATTTTGGGGGGGGGGGGTGTTCGGTTTTGTGGCCTTCAGTGTGTGGCAAAAATCCAAATTGGGTGAAATGGTGAAAAAAAAACCCTGAATTCTGCTGGTGTGTTATCTTTTATTGGGATTCATTGTGCGGTAAAAATGTCCTGGTGAGATGATTCTCCGGGTCAGGCCGGTACGTTGTGCGTGGTGCCAATGGGCATCTGAAGGGGTAGCTGCTATGTTGGCGCATGTAAGGAGTTAAACTGACCCATCAGTGATGTCACTCCACTTTGAAAGATAAGAAAGAGGGACTCACTGCTTAGCAGGCGATTATTATCTTACTTTGTCACTTCCCTAACCTCGCTCCAACCTTTACATGTGCCACACAGAAATATTCCACTAGTGAAGCTCATCACATTGCCCCCAGAGTGCCCACACACAACATGATGCTCCTCCAGTATCCCACACAGTATGATGCTCCCATATTCCCCCCCCACACATTATGATGCTCCCACATTCCCCCCACAAACACAGTATGATGCTCCCATATTCCCCCCACACACATAGTATGATGCTCCTATATTCCCCCCACACACAGTATGATGTTCCCATATTCCCCACACACACAGTATGATGCTCCTCCAGTATCCCACACAGTATGATGCTCCCACATTCCCCCCACACACACAGTATGATGCTCCCATATTCCCCCCACACACACAGTATGATGCTCCCATATTCCCCCCACACACATAGTATGATGCTCCTATATTCCCCCCACACACAGTATGATGTTCCCATATTCCCCACACACACAGTATGATGCTCCCATTCCCCCCCCACACAGTATGATGCTTCCATAACCCCCACACACAGTATGATGCTCTCATATTCCCCCAACACACATTATGATGCTCCCATATTCCCCCCACACACAGTATGATGCTCCCATATTCCCGCCACACACAGTATGATGCTCCCATATTCCCCCCACACACAGTATGATGCTCCCATATTCCCGCCACACACAGTATGATGCTCCCATATTCCCCCCACACACAGTATGATGCTCCCATATTCCCGCCACACACAGTATGATGCTCCCATATTCCCCCCACACACAATATGATGCTCCGATTACCCCCCCACACAGTATGATGCTCCCACAGCCCCCACACACAGTATGATGCCCCCATATCCCCCCCACACACAGTATGATGCACCCACAACCCCCACACACAGTATGATGCTCCCATATTCCCCCCACACACCGTATGATGCTCCCATTACCCCCCACACACACAGTATGATGCTCCCATATTCCTCCCACACACAGTATGATGCTCCCATTACCCCTCCACACACACAGTATGATGCTCCCATATTCCTCCCACACACAGTATGATGCTCTCATATTCCCACCACACACAGTATGATGCTCCCATATTCCCCCCACACACACAGTATGATGCTCCCATATTCCCCCCACACACAGTATGATGCTCCCATATTCCCCCCACACACAGTATGATGCTCCCATATTCCCCCACACACACAGTATGATGCTCCCATATTCCCCCCCACACGCACAGTATGATGCGCCCATATTCCCCGCACACACAGTAAGATGCTCCCATATTCCCCCCACACACAGTATGATGCTCCCATATTCCCCCCACACACAGTATGATGCTCCTATATTCCCCCCACACACAGTATGATGCTCCCATATTCCCCCCACACACAGTAAGATGCTCCCATATTCCCCCCCACACACAGTATGATGCTCCCATATTCCCCCCCACACACAGTATGATGCTCCCATATTCCCCCCCACACACAGTATGATGCTCCCATATTCCCCCCCACACACAGTATGATGCTCCCATATTCCCCCCCACACACAGTATGATGCTCCCATATTCCCCCCACACACAGTATGATGCTCCCATATTCCCCCCACACACAGTATGATGCTCCCATATTCCCCCCCACACACAGTATGATGCTCCCATATTCCCCCCACACACAGTATGATGCTCCCATATTCCCCCACACACAGTATGATGCTCCCATATTCCCCCTCACACACAGTATGGTGCTCCCATAACCCCCACATATTATGATGTTCCCACACAAGCAATCTGACTGAGCTGAACTCACACACAACCTGAAGGTTCTTCAGTCTCCACCCAGACTGAACGGTGGAGTAGGGATCTGACAGCTCTTGTGTTCATTCAATTGTATCTGTGCACTGAGGACATACCCCCAACCACCCAGGGACTTCCCAAATTCAGGACTGTCCTGGGATTCAGGACAGGTGGGCAGTTTGCAGCAGTTATTGTCAGGTGGCAACTGTGTAACAGAGCTGGCACTTGTTCTGCATGTGACGGGCTCAGCTTCTGAGCCTGAGTGATACAGAGATAACTTATTAGAATTTATTTCACTTTTTAGTCCCACTTGGGCACTTTTACTGAGCCTTTTTTTTTACTTTACCATATGATATGTTTCGGTAACATATTATTTAGCCTTTTAGGTGATTTAGTAAAACTGACAGGCACCTAATAGTCCAGGCCAATATCGGTGCTGCTAATGTCCACCTTGGGGATCTTTGTTGGACACTTTCCTTTACATTGACCTTTTTTATAGAGTTTGAGGCTTACCGTTCCTTTCGGTGTGTGATGATGACTGTGCGACATTATATATGTAGCTACAGGTAACTTTTACTTTATTTCCAAATTAGAGAGTCCGGCTCCAACATCGGCTTTAGGACATTATTCCTATATGGAAGAAGAAGACCGGCTCGGCCGCCATTCCTGCGGTGGATACTTGTTTGTCAATAATGGTGGGTCTGTAGGAAATCATACATTTTACAATTTTTCCCTTTTTGATCCATTGATACGCTCTGATTGTGATGCCCTGGCCTATCAGGTCGTCACAGGGTATTGTACAATCTGCCCTTCTGTGCAATATCCACCTCCTCCTTGGTTACGGGTCCCTAACCAATGGTGTTGCCAAAACCAGCTAATCAAAATCCTAGGTACACTCTGCACCACACCCACCAGACACCAGTGGATGGCCTGAGGGGAATAGGGTCGCTTACTTGGGGGTTTGGTAAGGGGAGGTCAGGAGTGTCAGGAGCAGTGCACTGTAGTGTTGGAAGTGAAGGAGAGAGGACTAGGTAGCAGACGTTGGTCTGGGCCTGGTAGGAGCTGGACCCTCGGTCGCAGGGGATCGTGACAAGGGGCACGGTATTGTCGAGGAGGACAGCCGGCGGCCTTGTACCATCACCGGGCTGGGACCAGGGCACGACGGGGTGCGTAGACCCTAGGTCAAGGTCAAGGGAGTAGCTTTAGGCAACCTGACAATTGACCCGACGAGAACGGAGCCTTCAAGATCCGCTGTCCACCCGCTCCAGAATCGGGGTACAAGCGCAACGAGGATAGGACTTTCCACTAAAACGGTCCTGGAAATTACAAGCGTGAACCCTGAGAGCAAGCTCCCTCAGCCACACTGGGGAGCGGGACCTGAGTAGTTTCAGGCTGTAGGGGCCAACTAAGAAGAGAACAGTGTGCTAAGGGAAAGGTCACAGATCATCAGGCAACACCAACGGGCACAGGACCCAGGCGTGCTCCCTCTCAGCGGCAGCGGTGTCCAGAACTTTGGTTTACCAAGTTGTCGGTGTCAGCTTTATGGACTGAGTGAGTATGAAAGTGACCCCTTCGCTCCCCAACGGCACGTCACCATCACCAAGTCCTGGTGCATCCCCCTACCCTTGGAGGGGTTAAACACCTGGCTGCCCACTCGATCGCCACCGGGTACTCCCCAGCTGCAGCGGTGGTACTCCATCCTTACCACACACCACAGGTGGCGTCACAAACTTTATCCATACAGCCTCATGTAAATACCCTCTTGTATTTGAGTGGCCGCACGACCCCGACCCCCGGGTCCGGACGCCCCTCGAGCCACCGCAGATCCGGATCCGAGCAGCCCGGCTGCTGACGCAGGGGGCGGCACATAAACATAGCAGTTATTCTCAGGTGCTGGCTGTGTAACACAGCCATCATCACTCACGTTGTATGGATAAGTCTCAGCTCCTGAGCTTGCTGCATATAAACTGCATACATTATGGAATACATCTTAGACCCTGATGACACAGGTGTACTTTCTGTGAAAATCCAGGTTGGATTAGCTCAATAATCCTGATATTAAAATTAGCATTTTATTAGTTCAGTTAAAGAGTAAGAGAATACCTGGGTCGAAGTGTATTCAGTCTCTGCCCAAGAAGCCTCACTGACCACTGCAGCTTGTACTGAGCAGGTGTGAGATCTCAGCAGCAGGAGGGACACTGAGGAACTAAGTTAGGTGGGCGAAGATTGATCAACACCAGGTATGCAGGACACTGAGGAGCTGTGAATTATCCTAGGTGAGCGGAGACTCAGCAACAGCAGGGAGGAGGGACACTGAGGAGCTGTGAATTATCCTAGGTGAGTGGAGATTCAGCAACAGCAGGGAGGAGGGACACTGAGGAGCTGTGAATTATCCTAGGTGAGCGGAGACTCAGCAACAGCAGGGAGGAGGGACACTGAGGAGCTGTGAATTATCCTAGGTGAGTGGAGATTCAGCAACAGCAGGGAGGAGGGACACTGAGGAGCTGTGAATTATCCTAGGTGAGTGGAGATTCAGCAACAGCAGGGAGGAGAGACACTGAGGAGCTGTGAATTATCCTAGGTGAGTGGAGACTCAGTAATTGCAGGATTGAGGGATACCGAGGAGCTGTCAATCATAGGTGGATGGAGATTCAGCAACAACAGGGAGGAGGGACACTGAGGAGCTGGCAATCATAGATGGATGGAGATTCAGCAACAGCAGGGAGGAGGGACACTGAGGAGCTGTGAATCATAGGTGGATGGAGATTCAGCAACAACAGGGAGGAGGGACACTGAGGAGCGCTGAATTATCCTAGCTGAGAGGAGACTCAGCAATTGCAGGATGGAGGGACACTGAGGAGTTGTCAATTATAGGTGGACTTAGATTCAGCAATAGCAGGGAGGAGGGACACTGAGGAGCTGTCAATCCTATTTAGACGGAGATTTAGCAGAGGAGGAGGAATACAACAGCTCTCAAGCAGGCTATGTGGGTGAGAATTCATCAGCAGCAGAGAGGCAGGACACTGAGGATCTGTCAATTACCATAGGCAAGCAGAAGTTCATCTGGTCAACAACAGAGGAAGAGGCCCATGGGAGCTGTCCATCATCCTAGGTGAACAAAGATTTAGCACCAGCAGCAACAGAGGAGGAAGCCACAAGAGCTGTCAATCATCCTAGGTGGACAGATTCAGCAGCAGAGGAGAAGGAGGACCACAGGAGCTGTCAATCTTCCTAAGTGGGCAAAGATTCATCAGCAGAGGAGCAGTGACATAGATGTTGTGAATCTGGTTAGATGAGTTTAGATCCCCCCAGCAGCAGGGAGGAGGGACACTGAGGATCTGTCACTCAGGCTGGGTAGGCAGAGATTCATTTTTTTTATAAAGGATTATACAGCCATTGTGACATGGATTTTCACAGCCCTGACGTTTCTCAGAGATCCATTTACTAACGGACGCAGTTTGTATTGTGAAATCTTGTGACAGATCCACTTTAATGATAGGAGCAGATGCAGCAGAGCTGAGCTTGTAATCTCCCCTTTTCTTGCAGCTGATGACCGGTGTCTTATGATCAGCACATTGTGATCTCTCCATCCCTGGGCCGTGTGAGATGACACATTCTTCTCTGCTGCAATCTGCGTCTGATCGTCACTGCTTTCATCATTGTTTTCATAAAATACAAAGGGTTTTTTGTTTGTTTTTTTTCCAGATGAAAACACTTGTGGATTTTCCCATGATTTTGGCAGCTGTGGACCAACAGAAAGACACGTCGTAAAGAAGCCGCCTACAAACTCCATAGCTGCGACCCTCACACCCGCTATAGGAGGCGACTGCAAAGATGAGGGTAAGTCGCCCCCTGCTGGTTAGGCTACAATCAGACCCTGGAGAGGCAATCACTCCGGACATCCGACAGCGGAGACCCTGGAGAGGTATTTACTGCGGACCTCCGATAGTGGAGACCCTGGAGAGGTATTTACTGCGGACCTCCGACATTGGAGACCCCAGAGAGGTATTTACTGCGGACCTCCGACAGTGGAGACCCCGGAGAGGTATTTACTGCGGACCTCCGACAGTGGAGACCCCAGAGAGGCATTTACTGCGGACCTCCGATAGTGGAGACCCTGGAGAGGTATTTACTGCGGACCTCCGATAGTGGAGACCCTGGAGAGGTATTTACTGCGGACCTCCGACATTGGAGACCGCAGAGAGGTATTTACTGCGGACCTCCGACAGTGGAGACCCCGGAGAGGTATTTACTGCGGACCTCCGACAGTGGAGACCCCAGAGAGGCATTTACTGCGGACCTCCGATAGTGGAGACCCCAGAGAGGCATTTACTGCGGACCTCCGACAGTGGAGACCCCAGAGAGGTAATCACTCCGGACCTCTGACAGTGGAGACCCTGGAGAGGTATTTACTGCAGACATCCGACACTGGAGACCCTGGAGAGGCACTTACTGTGGACCTCCAACAGTGGAGACCCCAGAGAGGTATTTACTGCGGACCTCCAACAGGGGAGACCCCAGAGAGGTATTTACTGCGGACCTCCAATAGTGGAGCGCCAGAGAGGTATTTACTGCGGACCTCCAACAGGGGAGACCCCAGAGAGGTATTTACTGCGGACCTCCAATAGTGGAGCGCCAGAGAGGTATTACTGCGGACCTCCAACAGGGGAGACCCCAGAGAGGTATTACTGCGGACCTCTGACAGTGGTGACCGTGGAGAGGTATTTACTGTGGATCTCCGACAGCATAGACCCTGGATTGGTATTTACGGTGGACATCCGATAGAGGAGACCCCAGGGAGGTATTTACTGCGGACCTCCAACAATGGAGACCCAGAGAGGTAGTTACTGTTGCAGATATTTCTGTTGGCACCATAAAAAGTAGAGGTTGAGTTTTGCTAAGTGGGCACTCAATCTGAGGCCATGGACTCAATTTTTTTCTTTTCTATTTCTTTTCCGGTAAATATACGTCTTATTCGCAGATTTTCCCCATAGATTTGAATGAGGTGACCACCCCTTTAAATAAAGTTGCTTTGTTTTTGATAATTCCTGGTATTTTTCCTTTGACAAAACATTATTGATAGTCATGTGTGGATTCCGTGCATTTTTGCCTGCGGATTTTCTTCCTTTATTTTTTGGGGAAAATCTGCACAGAAAACTTCGGAAGGGATAGTCCCATCTCCAAGATCCTATCCCAAAATGTATTAGGTATAATAAGCAAATACCTCCAATTAGTGAATCTGGAGAACTATACCACATTTCTATGTCACTTACACCATTTTCCCTCCGCTCTCTATACAGACACATCTGCAGATTTTTCCCTCCACTCTCTATACAGACACATCTGCAGGTTTTTCCCTCCGCTCTCTATAAAGACACATCTGCAGGTTTTTCCCTCCGCTCTCTATACAGATACATCTACAGGTTTTTCCCTCCGCTCTCTATACAGACACATCTGCAGGTTTTTCCCTCCGCTCTCTATACAGACACATCTGCAGGTATTTCCCTCCGCTCTCTATACAGACACATCTGCAGGTTTTTCCCTCCGCTCTCTATACAGACACATCTGCAGGTTTTTCCCTCCGCTCTCTATACAGACACATCTGCAAGTTTTTCTCACTATCTGACATGAAATCAGAATAAACCTTTCCCGTTTTACATCAATTAGAAACCAAAATTATTTACATTTGTTGAATACCAGAATAACTAGGGAAAAAGACAATGTTGTAAGGCATTTTTATTACTTTCTGCAAAGTTGAAAGTTTACATACCCTAAGAGTACTGTGCCTTTAAACAATATGGAATGCCCATGTGATGATGTCATTTCTTTGGAAGCTTCTGATAGGTTTATTGGCAACATCTGAGTTAATTAGAGACACACCTTTGGATGTATTGTAATGCACACCTGAAACACACTGCTTCTTTGTGTAACATCATGGGAAAGTCAAAAGAAATTAACCGAAATCTCAGGAAGAGAATTGTGGACTTGCACAAGTGTTTTTCATCCTTGAGTGCAATTTCCAGATACCTGAAGGTGCCTCGTTCATCTGTGCAAACAATTATACGCAAGTACAAACAAGATGGGAATGTCCAGCCATCATACCACCACTCAGGAAGGAGACGGGTTCTGTGCACCAGAGATGAACATGATTTGGTCAGACATGTGCAGATCAACCCAAGAACAAAAGCAGAAGACCTTGTGAAGATGCTGGCGGAAGCTGGTAAGATTGTGTCATCCATAATGAAATAAATATTGAATCAACATGGGGTGAAAGGCCACTCTGCCAGGAAGAAGACATTACTCCAAAAGAAACAGAAAAACCCAGATTAATGTTTGCAAATACACACAGGAGCAAAGACCTTAATTTTTGGAGACATGTCCTGTGGTCTGACGAAATTTAAAATTGAACTGTTTGACCATAATGAGACCATCATTACGTTTGGAAGAAAAAGGGAGAAGCTTTGAAGCTTAAGAAGACCATCCGAACTGTGACACACGAGGGCGGCAGCATCATGTTGTGGGGTTGTTTTGCTGCAGGAGGGACTGGTGCAGTTCACAAAATAGATGGCATCATGAGGAAAGACGATTATGTGGCAATACTGAAGAACATCTCAAGACATCAGCCAGGAACTTAAAGCTTGGGCTTCCAAATTAACAATGACCCAAAGCTACTGCCAAACTGGTTACAAAGTGGCTTAAGGAGAACAAAGTCAACATTTTGGAGTGGCCATCACAAAGCCCTGATCTCAATCCTATTGAAAATGTATGGGCAAAGCCTGAAAAGGCCGGTGCGAGCAGCGACCACCAAACATGGCTCAGCTACACCAGCTCTGTCAGGAGGAATCAGCCCAAATTCCACCAACTATTGTGAGAAGCTGTGGAAGGAGATCCAAAACGTTTCATCCAAGTAAAAAAAAAATTGTTTAAAAGAACTGAGAGTCCTCAGTGGTTGACACCTTTTAATGGCTAACTGAAAAGATAGTAATAAATAGCAAGCTCTCGAGACTACTCAGTTCTTTTAAACAATTTTCTTTTATCTCTAGTGACTAACACGGTACACCTGCAGATGTGTCTTTATACAGAGCGGAAGGAAAAAACTGCAGATGTGTCTTTATAGAGAGTGGAGGGAAAAACCTGCAGATGTGTCTTTATACAGAGCGGAAGGAAAAAACTGCAGATGTGTCTTTATAGAGAGCGGAGGGAGAAACCTGCAGATGTGTCTTTATAGAGAGCGGAGGGAAAAACCTGCAGATGTGTCTTTATAGACAGCAGAGGGAAAAACCTGCAGATGTGTCTTTATAGAGAGCAGAGGGAAAAACCTGCAGATGTGTCTTTATAGAGAGCGGAGGGAAAAACCTGCAGATGTGTCTTTATAGACAGCAGAGGGAAAAACCTGCAGATGTGTCTTTAGAGAGAGCAGAGGGAAAAACCTGCAGATGTGTCTTTATAGAGAGCGGAGGGAAAAACCTGCAGATGTGTCTTTATAGAGAGCAGAGGGAAAAACCTGCAGATATGTTTGTATAGAGAGGAGGGAAAAACCTGCAGATGTGTCTTTATAGAGAGCAGAGAGAAACTAAGTGTTTCAACTGTATGTCACTTACTTCGTGCAGGGCATTGCAAGACCTTAGGTAGCCATAGTTACCTAAGAGCAAATAACTAGCTAACTAATTGTCACTATATACATGACCGTACTATGAATACCTAAGGTTCTGCAATGCCCTACACATGAGGTAAGAGACCTAGTGAATCAGGAGAACTATACTTCATTATTATTACACCTGTTACATATTAGTGTAGGATCTTGGTGATGGGAATATCCCTTTAAGTTGTACATGGCGGCTATTCGGATGAATGTCCCCCACAGGTACAGGAGCCTCATGTACAGAGCGGCCCTATGGGGGCCCTGAGAGGGTGGCCTCTCTGTTTATGGTGTCCATATGGCCTAATAAGACATATGGAGAGGGAATGTCATCATGGGATAACCCCTTTTAAGTTTTATTATATAAAAATGGACAATCCCTTTAAATGTGTCTTCGTCTGTTTGTAATTAATGTATTAGACAAGTGTAATATTTTCTCTTGTAGATGACAGCAGAGAGGGGAGGCTAATGGTTCTGTTACTCCCCCTTACCCTTTTGTTGCTGTACCTGATGTTTTGGTGGAGGGACCGGTAAGTCATTACCTGTTTGACCTGTATGTCCTCTACAGAAGTCAATATACTGATTACTAGTGGAGACAGGAGACCACCACCGATCACAGAACAGAGCTGAATAAAGCAAGAGTGCCAGGACCTGAATAGTCAGAGCAGGGGGGAGGTGCCGGATCCCCGGATGTCTGACATGTTCCTCCATTTGTCCTCTTGAGATCTCCTGAAATCCCAGAACAGCAGCCAAAAAATCTCGGTGATACATTCTATATGAAATGTGGTCAAATTTAGCGGCTTCTAATCTGGGGTCTGTGTAAACCTAGGGGCATCTAATCTGGGGTCTGTGTAAACCAAGGGGCATCTAATCTGGGGTCAGTATAAATTTAGGGACATCTAATCTGGGGTCTGTATAAATTTAGGGGCGTCTAATCTGGGGTCTGTGTAAACCAAGGGGCATCTAATCTGGGGTCTGTATAAATTTAGGGGCATCTAATCTGGGGTCAGTATAAATTTAGGGACATCTAATCTGGGGTCTGTATAAATTTAGGGGCGTCTAATCTGGGGTCTGTGTGAACCAAGGGGCATCTAATCTGGGGTCTGTATAAATTTAGGGGCATCTAATCTGGGGTCAGTATAAATTTAGGGACATCTAATCTGGGGTCTGTATAAATTTAGGGGCATCTAATCTGGGGTCTGTATAAATTTAGGGGCGTTTAATCATGGCTCAAGGGCAACAACTTCCAGTTCGATAATATTCTAGGGGTTTGGGTGTTGTAGCCGCCTTCTTCACATCTGAACAAAGATTTTCTAAGAGGCTCAAGTTAGGTAATGGTAATGGCAACTCCAGAATCTTCCAGGACTTCTTCTGAAACCAAGGCTTGGTTGACTGTGAGGAATGTATGAGATAATTGTCCCGTGGAAAGGTCCACTGACACCAAAGCTTCAGCTTCATCACAGAAAACAAGATGTCTTCCCCTGGGATTTCTTGATAGTTGATTGAATCCATCTTGCCCATCACACACTGCAGGTTTCTAGAACCAGAAGAAGCAAAGCAACGCCAAAGCAGCTATGAGCCACCATCATGCTTCACTGTAGGCATCATTGAGCCACCATCATGCTTCACTGTAGGCATCACTGACCTACCGTCATGCTTCACTGTAGGCATCACTGAACCACTATCATGCTTCACTGTAGGCATCACTGAGCCACCGTCATGCTTCACTGTAGGCATCCCTGAGCCACTTTCATGCTTCACTGTAGGCATCCCTGAGCCCCTGCCATGCTTCACTGTAGACATCACCATCTATTTAGTGTGTCTGTATTTGGTAAGAAAGTCTGTTCTGAGATGTGTAGTTATCGAATAAATATTTGTTTAAGGGGTTAATCTGAAAAGGGTATGTATTAGTTCATGAAGTCTGCATTTCGGGGATCTGGGGGGCTGGTTTGGGGCTTGTATTTGTTCATAAAGTCTGATCGATGGTGATCTGTGATAGGTTAAGGGATCTCATGTGCGTCTGTACCAATTTAGGAGGTCTGGAGTCTACTAGTTTAGGCTGAAGTTTAGGGGCGTCTAATCAGGGGTCTGTATAAACTTAGGGGCGTCTAATCTGGGTCTGTATAAATGTAGGGGCATCTAATCTGGGGTCAGTATAACTTTAGGGGCGTCTAATCATGGCTCATGGGCAACAACTTCCAGTTCGATAATATTCTAGGGGTTTGGGTGTTGTAGCCGCCTTCTTCACATCTGAACAAAGATTTTCTAAGAGGCTCAAGTTAGGTAATGGTAATGGCCACTCCAGAATCTTCCAGGACGTCTTCTGAAACCAAGGCTTGGTTGACTATGAGGAATGTATGAGATAATTGTCCCGTGGAAAGGTCCACTGACACCAAAGCTTCAGCTTCATCACAGAAAACATGATATCTTCCCCTGGGATTTCTTGATAGTTGATTGAATCCATCTTGCCCATCACACACTGCAGGTTTCTAGTACCAGAAGAAGCAAAGCAACCCCAAACCAGCTATGAGCCACCATCATGCTTCACTGTAGGCATCACTGAGTTACCGTCATGCTTCACTGTAGGCATCACTGAGCCACCATCATGCTTCACTGTAGGCATCACTGTGCCACCATCATGCTTCACTGTAGGCATCCCTGAGCCATTTTCATGCTTCACTGTAGGCATCCCTGAGCCCCCGCCATGCTTCACTGTAGACATCACCATCTATTTAGTGTGTCTGTATTTGGTAAGAAAATCTGTTCTGGGATCTGTAGTTATCGAAGAAATATTTGTTTAAGGGGTTCATCTGAAAAGGGTATGTATTAGTTCATGAAGTCTGCATTTCGGGGGCTGGTTTGGGGTTTGTATTTGTTCAGAAAGTCTGATCTGATGGTGATCTGTGATAGGTTAAGGGATCTCATGTGTGTCTGTATCAATTTAGGAGGTCTGGAGTCTACTAGTTTAGGCTGAAGTTTAGGGGCGTCTAATCTGGCGTCTGTAAAAACTAAGGGGCGTCTAATTTGGGGGTCTGCATAAATTTAGGCGCATCTAATCTGGGGTCTGTAAAAATTTTGGAAGTCTGTATTATTTTTGAAGTCTAGTCTGAGGTCTGTATTCTATTTTGGGTACTGGTTTGGGGGTCTGTATTAGTTTAGAAGTCTAGTTTGAGGTCTGTATTAGTTTTGGGGACTGGTTTGGGGGGGGGTCTGTATTTTTTGGAGTCTGGTCTGAGGTCTATATTAGTTAAGTTGGGTTTAGTCTGGGGTCTGTATTAGTTTAGGGGTCTAGTCTAGGATTTCTATTAGTTATGGGGGGGTTAGTCTTGGGTCTTTGTTAGTTTAGGGAACTGGCCTGGGGTCTTTATTAGTTTAGAAGTCTAGTTTGAGGTCTGTATTAGTTTTGGGGACTGGTTTAGGGGGGGGGGGGGTGTCTGTAGTTTTTGGAGTCTAGTCTGAGGTCTATATTAGTTAAGTTGGGTTTAGTCTGGGGTCTGTATTAGTTTAGGGGACTAGTGTAGGATTTCTATTAGTTATGGGGGGTTAGTCTTGGGTCTTTATTAGTTTAGGGGACTAGTCTGATTTCTGTATTAGCTAAAGAGTTTAGGATGGGTTCTGTATTAGTTAAGGCAGGTCTAGTCTAGGATCTGAATTAGTTTAGGGAACTAGTCTAGGATTTGTGTTAGTTAAAGGGGGGGTCTTTTCTGGGCTCTTAATTTAGAGGACTAGTCTGAGGTCTGTGGCCCACTTATAGGCCTGATAAATTAATACAGCTACCTGAGCCAAAAACCTTAGTGTGCTCTGATAAATATTCACATCTGCAGGAAGTGTTAGGCCTAAGCAATATGGGTAGTTCACCATAAGTCCACCAACATCTGCCATAGACTGATAGTGGTTGTCACCAATCCCACCGCTTCCACTGTAATAAGTAGCAGCATATGTACCAGGGAGCTGAGTGTCCCGTAAATACAGAAATAACATTAGCTCTAAATCCAGGAGTGTCAATATTGTCTAGGAGAGTCTTTGTTGCTTAGGAGAGTCTCTGTTGCGTAGGAGAATCTCTGATGTGTAGGAGAATCTCTGATGTCTAGGAGAATCTCTGCTGTCTAGGAGAGTCTCTGCTGCCTAGGAGAGTCTCTATTACTTAGGAGAGTCTCTGCTGTCTAGGAGAATCTCCGTTGTCTAGGAGAGTCTCTATTACTTAGGAGAGTCTCTGATGTCTAGGAGAGTCTCTGCTGCCTAGGACAGTCTCTGTTACTTAGGAGAGTCTCTGCTGTCTAGGAGAGTCTCTGCTGTCTAGGAGAATCTCTGCTGTCTAGGAGAGTCTCTGCTGCCTAGGAGAGTCTCTGTTACTTAGGAGAGTCTCTGCTGTCTAGGAGAGTCTCTATTACTTAGGAGAGTCTCTGCTGTCTAGGAGAATCTCCGTTGTCTAGGAGAGTCTCTATTACTTAGGAGAGTCTCTGATGTCTAGGAGAGTCTCTGCTGCCTAGGACAGTCTCTGTTACTTAGGAGAGTCTCTGCTGTCTAGGAGAGTCTCTGCTGTCTAGGAGAGTCTCTGCTGCCTAGGAGAGTCTCTGTTACTTAGGAGAGTCTCTGCTGTCTAGGAGAGTCTCTGCTGTCTAGGAGAATCTCTGCTGTCTAGGAGAGTCTCTGCTGCCTAGGAGAGTCTCTGTTACTTAGGAGAGTCTCTGCTGTCTAGGAGAGTCTCTGCTGTCTAGGAGAATCTCTGCTGTCTAGGAGAGTCTCTGCTGCCTAGGAGAGTCTCTGTTACTTAGGAGAGTCTCTGCTGTCTAGGAGAGTCTCTATTACTTAGGAGAGTCTCTATTACTTAGGAGAGTCTCAGCTGTCTAGGAGAGTCTCTGTTGCGTAGGAGAGTCTCTGTTGCGTAGGAGAGTCTCTGTTGTGTAGGAGAATCTCTGCTGTCTAGGAGAGTCTCTGCTATCTAGGAGAATCTCTGCTGTCTAGGAGAATCTCTGCTGTCTAGGAGAATCTCTGCTGTCTAGGAGAGTCTCTGTTGCGTAGGAGAGTCTCTGTTGCGTAGGAGAGTCTCTGTTGTGTAGGAGAATCTCTGCTGTCTAGGAGAGTCTCTGCTATCTAGGAGAATCTCTGCTGTCTAGGAGAATCTCTGCTGTCTAGGAGAATCTCTGCTGTCTAGGAGAGTCTCTGCTGTCTAGGAGAGTCTCTTCTGTCTAGGAGAGTCTCTGTTACTTAGGAGAGTCTTCTGTCTAGGAGAGTCTCTTCTGTCTAGGAGAGTCTCAGTTGTCTAGGAGAGTCTCTTCTGTCTAGGAGAACCCCTGCTGTCTAGGAGAGTCTCAGTTGTCTAGGACAGTCTCTGCTGTCTAGGACAGTCTCTGCTGTCTAGGAGTCTCTTCTGTCTAGGAGAGTCTTTGTTACTTAGGAGAGTCTCTTCTGTCTAGGAGAGTCTCAGTTGTCTAGGAGAGTCTCTTCTGTCTAGGAGAGTCTCTTCTGTCTAGGAGAGTCTCAGTTGTCTAGGAGAGTCTCTGTTGTTTAGGAGAACCCCTGCTGTCTAGGAGAGTCTCTTCTGTCTAGGAGAGTCTCTTCTGTCTAGGAGAGTCTCAGTTGTCTAGGAGAGTCTCAGTTGTCTAGGAGAGTCTCTTCTGTCTAGGAGAGTCTCAGTTGTCTAGGAGAGTCTCTGTTACTTAGGAGAGTCTCTTCTGTCTAGGACAGTCTCTGCTGTCTAGGAGAGTCTCTTCTGTCTCAGACAGTCTCTGCTGTCTAGGAGAGTTTCTGTTAGTTAGGAGAGTCTCTGCTGTCTAGGAGAGTCTCTTCTGTCTAGGAGAGTCTCTTCTGTCTAGGAGAGTCTCAGTTGTCTAGGAGAGTCTCAGTTGTTTAGGAGAACCCCTGCTGTCTAGGAGAGTCTCTTCTGTCTAGGAGAGTCTCAGTTGTCTAGGAGAGTCTCAGTTGTCTAGGAGAGTCTCTTCTGTCTAGGAGAGTCTCAGTTGTCTAGGAGAGTCTCAGTTGTCTAGGAGAGTCTCTTCTGTCTAGGACAGTCTCTGCTGTCTAGGAGAGTCTCTTCTGTCTCAGACAGTCTCTGCTGTCTAGGAGAGTTTCTGTTAGTTAGGAGAGTCTCTGCTGTCTAGGAGAGTCTCAGTTGTCTAGGAGAGTCTCTGCTGTCTAGGAGAGTCTCTGTTACTTAGGAGAGTCTCTGTTGTGTTGTTCCTCACTGCTATAGCTGGTGTGAACAAGCACGAGGGCTGTCTCTACATCTTGGGCCCCGGAGCAGCTGTATGTGCGGCCTCTCTATTATGTTGTCTAACATTTACTTTTCACACTTTTTATAGGTCACCTGACAACATCGGATTCCGGACCCGGACCCACCCAGGGATGTGACCTGCCCGTCCAGGCCGCAGCAATATATTGCAGTTATTACAATGGTTTATCTCATTTGTCTTGGTCATTATTGATATTGTAAAAAAAATGGCTGTTATTCCAAGTACTGGAAGTCTGCCGGAGGTACTTAAAGGGGTTCTCTAATGTTTAGCACGGTCCCTCGGCAATAAGCTGATCATCCTAGTCTGGAACCCCAGAGATCAAATGTAATGAGTGGGGAAACCTGGAAAGGAAAGATTGGAAGTGTAGAATTTCCTTACAGCGCCACCACAGGAGAGGTTAAGTATTACACAGTGTCAATTCATACTTATGGGTTGTCTGCGTAATGCAGGACAGGACAGGTCTTCTAGATTGAGGTACGCTCTTCAAGAAATTAAGATCCTAAACAGAGGTCGCCCCTCTATTGACACTTACTAAAAAGGGTGTTTGACAATAGGTTTTCTAAAGTAGACAATCGCTTTAAGACGAATCTGTCACTTGTCATAAATATGTATTATTTTTTTTTACCTGGTGTGAATGCCACTGTTCTCTTGAATCCGGTGCTGTTTTTCTTTTGTTCCTGCGCCTTTCCGTTCCTGAGATACGGCCTTTTTATCTTTGTGTATAAATCAAGTCTTTTCAGTCAAGTGGGCGTGGTCAGAAGAAAATGTCCACTTGGCTAACAAGACTAGATTTATATGCAGGGAAGAAAAGGTTGTATCTCAGTAACGAAGAGGTGTAGTAAGAAAAGAAAAACAGCACCGGATTCAGGAGAAGAGGGACTTTTACACCAGATAACAAAAATACATATGTATGACAAGTGACAGGAGCCCTTTAAGCAGCAGCAATGCAGTGACAATCCCTCGGGTGCACATATATGTTGTTGTAATATGTATAATATTGGAAACTGAATTATATCTGTTTCCTGTATGTCCTATTGGAGTTTTCCAAGTTGGTGGAGGAAGGTCTAAAAACCCTCTAATGATGAGCTGCACATGACTTGATGGAGGACCACAGCCGTTCATAGAAGTGAATGGACTTTCATCATTTTATGAAGTGTTCTGGTTACTTATATTTTGTTGCAGTTAAAAAAAAAATAAATAAATATATATATTTAAAAAAATAATTATAATAATAATAAAAATATAAATAAATATATATATGTGTGTATATATATATACATATATATATATGCACACACACACACACACATATATATATATAAAGATATATATATATATATAAAAATACACTGTGTGTGTATATATATATATACATACACACACACACATATATATACTCATATATATATATATATATATATATATATATATATGCACACACACATATATATATATATATATATATATATAAAAGTGTATATATATATATACACATATATACATATATATATATAATTATATATAATTTTATATATTTGTATATATAATGTTATATATAATCTACATATATATATGTGTGTGTGTGTTTATATGTGTGTGTTTATATGTGTGTTTATATGTGTGTGTATATATATATATATATATATATATATATATATATATATATATATATATATATATATATATATATATATATATATATATATATATATATATATATATATATATAAAAGCACCCCCACATTCAGCTGGTCTGAGGGGACCTTGTAAGCTAAAAAAAATAAATAATAGTAAAAAATGTTGCTGTTATTACGAGCAGGGATAGATACCCTGTAACCAATCGGATCACTGGAATGATAGCAGCAGCACAGAGTATTTCAGGTAACGATTATAGGGCTGTGTGACAGTGGACAGAGTTTATTTCTATACACTCATCTGATTTATATGCTCATATCCGTAAAAGTGTAAAAAGGAAACTTTGGCTGCATCCAAAGGCAAAGATTCCTATCGGATGTGCCGCGATTCATCGGGTCATGCACGGGATGAGATGTATTTGTATTTTTGCACACATTTATTAAAGATAAATATTTCGGAGAGATGTTTTGTGCGTTCTCGGTTATTTCCTACGACCCTGTGCATGAAATATCACAGGTCCATCGTATGATGAGGCCGGGGTCATCCATCATTCATAACATCCTCATGTCAGTAAGTAACATGGCGGCCATACTGCAGTGATGTCATCAGGATGAAGAATGGGCGCGATGTGCGTGATGACATCACGGTCAGACTTCACCTACATATTTTTGTTGCATGTCAAAAAAGATAATTTTTCATACAGTTTGCAACTACGGTATTTTTTTAGTGTTTTTTTGATTTGTATTTTTTTTTATGTTTTTTTAGTGGGTTTTTTTTGGTTCCTACCATCAATGTTCATCCGTTTTCCGGATGTGCAAAATAAAACGTAAAACTCCAAGCTTCTCCTATCAAATGAATAGTAAAAATGGAGCGCATGCAGACACATGCTCATATGTGAAAAACGGATGTCCTAATGAGACCGAAGGATATGTATGTGGCGCCCTGGCCTAGCCAGATCGTCACAGAAAACACTCAAACACCTCCACCCCCATTAGACAGGGACACCAGCCAAACAAAAACCCTTGTTGCCTCCCTCCAGTGTCTGATCTCCACACCAGGTGGGGCGGAGCCAAGTGGTTGGCACCACCCACCGAGGAGTTCACAGGCCTGGAGGCGGGAAAAGTGTCAGTGAGAGTAGTTTAGGAGTTTGAGGAGTGAGGAGTGAGAACTTGGGTGTCTGGGTTTGCGGCCCAGGCACTGACAGCAAGGTTGGCAGACGGTGGTGGCCGTCTGCATGAGTGGTAGAGCAACGCGGAACCGTAGGACCGGGGTCGGGCGTTGGCCCGCCGGTACCGACCGGGGAGCGAAGTGAAGCCAGCACACACAGGCAGGGCCATCGGACCCCGACCAGGCTTGGAGCCGCCGACAATAGTCAAATCCGAATGTGACCGGAACCCCAGGGGTTTCCTAACAACCAAAGACCCGATAGAAGGCAACCGCCCACACCGTGAGGGTATACAGCTACCGCCTAAGGCTAGAGACCCAAGGGCCAGCGCCTGCGGGCAAACGGGCTCCTCCGGCATCCATACACCGGGGAGCGGACTACCGTTGGGGATCCATAGTAGTCAACTGAGAACATCAAGGTGCAGGGAAAGACAGCCGCCATCACCTGTCCGGGGAGAGACACTGCAGCCGGCTGTGGGACCCATCCATCCAGCCGTTTGGTTTACCAGAGACTCTGTGATTGACTGCCTGAGTGAGTACACCAGTGCCATCCGGCACCGCGCCGCGCTGCCCCTGCAACCCTGCATCCCAGCCATCCTGCCTCCCCATCACATCACCGGGCCCCGGGACCACGACCCCTACCCACGGAGGGGGAAAACAACATCCCAGCTGCTCCCTACCATCGCTCCCGGGATCCCCGTCACCAGCAGCGGTGGTGCCCATCTTCACCACAACCCATGGGTGGCGTCACGGACTAAATCCCCCAAACCAACCACCCCTTTCACTCACGGGCGAGGAGCGCCGCTCGAGTCCCCAGATCCGGCCCATCGCTCGAGCCATCGAACAGCAGCAGCCGCAGCAGCGCCGGACCCGAGCGTTAGCGAGCGCTCAGCAGCGGCGGCGTCCTCCCCGCCTGCGACATGTACATACTGAGTTTTGGAAGCAGAAACTGGTGCATACGATGTCTTGGGTGAACATGACGAGTTTTCTCAGGTAAAGCTGCTTGGCAGGTTTTGCCGCCATTTTTCTTGTATCTTCATTAAGAGATCTGTCAGCTTTCGAACAAGTGTCCTGGTTCTGAGTTGCGGTTCTCTGCTCTCCTGCAGAGCCGGTGCTCTGTTGTTGTTTGTGCTCTGGTGGATGGGTTGTTCCCGACCTCAGGTCCTGCATTGGGGATGGGAGGTGTCTGTTCTCAGGCGCCTCGTTCCGGGTGATTGCTCGGCTTCATTAGGGAGCAATTTTACCCATAACGCCGCCAGTCGTAGTTCCTGTTCCGCAGTAAGTGCTTCTGGCTCCCGTAGTGTACAGTTCAGAACTTGTCTCTCGACCCCGGACCTTAGCTACCCTTCTCCACCCATTCCCCTGACTCAGACGTTACCTTCTGGCTCATGATCTCCGGCTAGTACCCTGACCTCAAAAAACACTAGAGTATGGCTCAGCTCACCGTTTTTAGGTGCTCAGGAGAAAAAATATCTATATATATAATTGCCTTATTCTATCTGTCTGTCTGTCTGTCTGTCTTGCTCCAAAATTGTGTCCTTACGGTGACACAAAGCGGATTGGCCGCTGGCCTCGCCATGGCCCCGCCCCCCCGCACGGTTTGGTCGCTCGCCCTGGCTCCCCCCCCCCACGGATTGGCCGGCCGCTCGCACAGGCTCCGCCCCCCACACGGATTGGCCTGTCGCCCCGGCACCCTGCACGTATTGGCAACTCGGCCACGCCCCGCCCCCCTCACGCAATGCACGCTCGCTCTGGCCCCGCCCCCCGCACGCATCCCCCGAACTGACACGGAGACACGACTCCCAGGTGAGTACTGTACCCCCGGGAGCCCACACCAGCATACGCCGCCAAACCAGCCGACACATACCCTCGCATTGCTGGGGTTTGCCGCCGTATGCTGGTGTGGGCTCCCGTGCGAGTGGGGGACGGGATGCGCTGGTAACCATGGTAGCAGAGTTACCAGCGCATCAAGGTCCTGCAGCGGCGGAACATCCACACGCACACACATAACAACAGACACACACACACATACACATACACACACACACACACATCAGATCACACTCACTCTCACACACACCTCACACACACATCAGATCGCATCCACACACTCACAGCATCCAGAGATATCGCTTGCTTCTCGGCCGCGATACTGTGCTGCAGTGAGCTTCCAGGACCTGCCGGAGGATCACATGGCCAGAAGCATGTGGTATCTCCGGATGTTGTGAGTGTGAGCGCGTATGTGCAATATCGTCAATGTGTGTGTGTGTGAGTGTATGCGATCGGGTGTGTGTGAGTGTATGCGATCGGGTGTGTGTGATTGTATGCGATCGGGTGTGTGTGAGTGTATGCGATCGGGTGTGTGTGAGTGTATGCGATCGGGTGGGTGTGAGTGTATGCGATCGGGTGGGTGTGAGTGTGTGTGTGTGTGTGAGTATGCGATCGGATCTGTGAGTGTTGGCAGAGGAGCACGGCGTGCTGGAGGAGGCTGGGAGGAGAGAGGCTGATGCTGGGGGAGGCTGATGCTGGGGGAGGCTGGAAGGAGAGAGGCTGATGCTGGGGGAGGCTGGGAGGGGGAGGCTGATGCTGGGGGAGGCTGGGAGGAGAGAGGCTGATGCTGGGGGAGGCTGATGCTGGGGGAGGCTGGAAGGAGAGAGGCTGATGCTGGGGGAGGCTGATGCTGGGGGAGGCTGGGAGGGGGAGGCTGATGCTAGGGGAGGCTGGGGACAGAGAGGCTGATGCTGGGAGGAGAGAGGCTGATGCTGGTGCAGCATGGGGGATGGAGCACGATGGGGAGTGCGCAGCATGGGGGATGGAGCACGTTTGGGAGTGCGCACATGGCGGATGGAGCACGTTTGGGAGTGCGCAGCATGGCAGATGGAGCACGTTTGGGACTGCGCAGCATGGCGGATGGACCACGTTTGGGAGTGCGCAGCATGGCGGATGGAGCATGTTTGGGAGTGCGCAGCATGGCGGATGGAGCACGTTTGGGAGTGCGCAGCATGGTGGATAGAGCACGTTTGGGAGTGCGCAGCATGGCGGATGGAGCACGTTTGGGAGTGCGCAGCATGGCGGATGGAGCACGTTTGGGAGTGCGCAGCATGGCGGATGGAGCACGTTTGGGAGTGCGCAGCATGGCGGATGGAGCACGATGGGGGGGTGCGCAGCATGGGGGATGGAGCACGATGGGAGGTGCACACCTCCCCCCAACACACACACACACACACACAACACACCACACACACACTGGGAACCACAAACACCGCCCTACACAGACACCCACACACACAGACAACGCTGCACACACACAACACCCAACACACAAACACCGCGGCATTCATAAATATACGCACATACCACACAACACACACACATTGCACAAAACATACCTCCCCCCAAAACACACCACACACACACACAACGCTACAGACAGACAGCGCTCCACAATCAACGCAACACACGCAACACACATACAACACCGCTCTCACCCCCCGCCACACCCAGACAACACCCAGAACATGTACAGCGCCCTACACAAACACTTGGTAACTACACACAACAACATCTATATATATATAACAAAAATCATACATTAACTACACAATGCGTAAATTCTAGAATACCCAATGCGTAGAATCGGGCCACCTTCTAGTAGTAATATAATAGAATAAACTCCGGCACTCAAAATCTATTATTTTTCTATTTCTTTATTTATTGTGATATTCCAAGTAAGTTTCCCCCCCCCCCTTCCCCCCCACCCTCTTTTCTTTTCTCTTTTTTCAGAGGGGTTCTTTGGACTACAATTTTATTGGGGGTATTTTTGTATGATACACTTATTTTAACCTCTCTTACTTCTTTGCTGCATGTGTTTTTATGCCATGTGTGCTTTTTCTTTTTCTCTCTTGTTTCCTTGGGACCTTTTTTTGTTTCCACCATATGACTGCTTGGGCACATCGTTCATCTGGATTGTGTTTATGAGAAGGCTTCCTCCAGGACAATCTGGAACATGCTTTGGACTTTGGATGTGGGATGATCACTGTTATTTATGAATTATTGTTATTTCGTTATTTGTCCCCTCTTATCCTGTAAATCTCCATGTGCTGTTGCCGCTTGGGAGCCTGTGTATTTATTTCTCTATGTTCCAGCATGTGTTGTGCGCGCATGCGCGGTCCTCGCTCTCTCCCTGGCATGCCCGGCGGTGTCTCTGGGGCGGAGTTGTGCCGGTGAGGGGGCGTGATTTTATCCTCCTCCCCTGCACTCCTCGGCCTGACGCCGCTCGCATTAGCTGGGGAGATGAGTGATAATCACGCACGCGCCGAAAGATCTTCACTGACTGGTTTCTTTCCATCCACATGATTCATCACATGCTCCTTTTAAAAGGTCCTTGGAATCACCACCCCTCCTTGGTCTGACGAAGCGTTACACCGTAAACACGTGAAACGCGCGTTACCTGTTTCAGGGGGGACCCTTTGGTCTCTGTTTCTTGCACTTTGGCACTTTAATCAACTACTGGTGATCCTCCTCCATCCCACATAGCCACTGGTATGTAACGCTATTTGGATGTATTGATATATCTAGTGTGCTGTTCAACTCATCTTTTGGTTTGGACACCAGCTATTGCACTCTGGTTTCACATGGCACAAAACTTTGTAATTTGTATTTAATGATATGTACATGTGTTGCCATTATATCTGCCATGTGAGCTTTTGACTAATGTTGCTCTGTGCCATGGTGCCCTCTGTTTTTTGTACTTTAATTGTATAAACTTGTGCTGCATCTAACAATAGATGTTTTTGATACAATAAAAATCAGATATTTGTCTTTTGCAATACAACCACGCTTGCCCTCCTGTCTGTTTACTATGTATATAGTGGTTTGCATGTATTGATAGTGATAGATGTCTACACAGGACATTCTACACTTCATTGAGCTAGACTGTTTAGTCATGTTACATTTTCTACTGAAGCTTTAGGCTCTGTGCGCACTGGGAAATGGAATTTTCTTGAGAAAATTCCGCATGCCCTCAAAGATTACCGCACCCGCGGTAAAAAACCGTGAGCACGGTGGCTCAGTGGTTAGCACTGCAGTCTTGCAGCGCTGGGGTCCTGGGTTCAAATCCCACCAAGGACACCATCTGCAAGGAGTTTGTATGTTCTCCCCGTGTTTGCGTGGGTTTCCTCCGGGTACTCCGGTTTCCTCCCACACTCCAAAGACATACAGATAGGGACTCTAGATTGTGAGCCCCAATGGGGACAGTGTTTACAATGTATGTAAAGCGCTGTGGAATTAATAGCGCTATATAAATGAATAAAATTATTATTATTATTATTATATATAAAACAAAAATCATACATTAACTACACAATACGTAAATTCTAGAATACCCGATGCGTAGAATCGGGCCACCTTCTAGTAGTAATATAATAGAATAAACTCCAGCACTCAAAATCTATTATTTTTCTATTTCTTTATTTATTGTGATATTCCAAGTAACATTCAACAAAAACGTTTCGGCCAAAGCCTTCTTCGATCCCTGTTACTATTTTTAAAGGTGTTGGAAATATCAACAGAAGTCACTGGTGTTTCATAAAGAATAATTCTCGTTATAATAGAAACCTTTTTGTCTTTAATTTCATAGTATATGTCATAAACAGACTATAATCATCTTAATATGGAATTAACACTATATGGTGTAAAGTCTCCGGTGGATATGTTGCAGGGAAAGCCATCACTAGTTGGGAAACATAGCAAACTGCTTCACCGGTGGTTCAGCACCTTTAAAAATAGTAACAGTGAACGAAGAAGGCTTTGGCCGAAACGTTTTTGTTGAATGTTACTTGGAATATCATAATAAATAAAGAAATAGAAAAATAATAGATTTTTAGTGCCCGAGTTTATTCTATTATCGTACCCTGACCTAAGCTCTGCTTTTTCCCTATGTTCCTTACATGATCTCCTGGCTCCTGACCTCTGCCTAGTACCCCAACCTCAGCTCTGCTTTCTCCCTGTTCCCATACGTGACTTCTTGGCTTCTGACCTTCGGCTAGTACCCTGACCCCGGCTCTGCTTTCTCCCTGTGTTCCATATGTGACCTCCTGGCTCCTGACCTCTGGCTAGTACCCTGACCTTGGCTCTGTTTTCCCTTTCGCCCATGACAGCACCACCTGAGAGATAGGTTCCGCCCACATGAGGATAGGAAACCCACTGATAAAAAGGCTATACCTCTCCTCCACATCAGTAGGTTTACAGAGCCAGAGAGGACCAACAAAACACAAACAAAAATGTTAATCACACCACCACCAAAGGAATACACCATTAACTCTAACACTCCTGGAAGGGTGCCCATAACCAGTGAATAGGGGGGGGGGAACTAAGGGTGCTGTCATGGGCTTCTGAAAATCCCATTACCGGTAAGTAATTAAGATTTTTCTCCCTATGTTCCTTATGTGACCTCCTGGCTCCTGACCTCTAGCAAGTACCCCGACCTCGGCACTGCTTTCTCCCTATATTTCTTATGTGACCTCCTGGCTCCTGACCTCTGGCAAGTACCCCGATCTCGGCCCTGCTTTCTCCCTATGTTTCTTATGTGACCTCCTGGCTCCAGACCTCTGGCAAGTACCCCGACCTCGGCACTGCTTTCTCCCTATATTTCTTATGTGACCTCCTGGCTCCTGACCTCTGGCAAGTACCCCGATCTCGGCCCTGCTTTCTCCCTATGTTTCTTATGTGACCTCCTGGCTCCAGACCTCTGGCAAGTACCCCGACCTCGGCACTGCTTTCTCCCTATATTTCTTATGTGACCTCCTGGCTCCTGACCTCTGGCAAGTACCCCGACCTCGGCACTGCTTTCTCCCTATATTTCTTATGTGACCTCCTGGCTCCAGACCTCTGGCAAGTACCCCAACCTCAGCTCTGCTTTCTCCCTGTATTCCATACATGACTTTTTGGCTACTGACCTCCGGCTAGTACTCTGACCCCGACTCTGCTTTCTCCCAGTGTTCCATACGTGACCTCCTGGCTCCTGACCTCTGGCTAGTTCCCTGACCTCGGCTCTGTTTTTTCCCTATGTTCCTTATGTGACCTCCTGGCTCCTGACCTCTGGAAAGTACCCCGACCTTGACACTGCTTTCTCCTTATATTTCTTATGTGACCTCCTGGCTCCTGACCTCTGGCCAGTACCCTGACCTCGGCTCTGTTTTCTCCCTATGTTTCTTATGTGACCTCCTGGCTCCTGACCTCTGGCAAGTACCCTGACCTCGGCACTGGTTTCTCCCTATGTTTCTTATGTGACCTCCTAGCTCCTGACCCCTGGCTTGTTTGACTCTATTCACTACTTACTAGTTGTAACTAGTGACACCTAGTGATTGAGCATCACAAAAAGAATGAACATTATATCTTTTCACCCCTTCAGGATTTCTGAACCCATTAAAAGACTGAACCTGTGCACAGCAGTGCCGTTTTGACATTGCTGTGCATTATGTTAGTTTTTGTGGTGTTTTTTCAGGCTGAGTCCACACAGAATCTATCTGAAAAAGACGTAATTTGCACGTAGCCTTTTTGCTTTTGTTTTGATTTTTATTTTCACTCTATTGAATAATGAAGAAACCGCTATCAATTTTTTTAAAGCGTCACTCCAGGGATTTTATTTTATATTGCACAGCCGGAGTGTTGCTTCTAATGTAAGTCTCCTGATCCCAGCCTTAGGGCGCTTTTCCATCTTCAATTTTCTTGTGCGAGTGCGACCCGATAAAAAAATCGGATTGCACTCGCACCAGTGTTACTCAATGAGACAGTTTCATCTGTCCCGTTTTTTCTCAAAACGAATCGGGCTCCCAGTACCATCGCAGCATGCTGTGATTTGCACCGGTCTCCGGTGATTTGTGACTTGCCAGCAGCTCTAGTGTTTCATGGAGTGTGCCAGAGCTCACAACTCTATATAAGTCTATGAGAGCCTCAGTCTTGCTCTCATAGACTTGCAATGAGAGCCTGTGACGAACCACTGACTTTTGGCCAGTCAGAAATTGGGATCACAAGACGGCTGGACCATAACAATGCCAGTAAAAAGTGAAAATGCTGAAGAGTGAGTATAAGAGTAGCGGCAGGGACCTTAGATTAAAAGGACGACTCCAGCGCTGGAAAAAAAAAATGCCGGCGTGGTGCTTTAAGCAAAAACCGGTATCAAAACGCCCCATAAAATACCTGGACGTCTTTTGAGCTTTCTCATTGACTGGTATTGTAATGTACAGAGTGTTTGCAGAGTGGAAAACACCAGAATAATGGACGTCCGGTCTTTTAACCGCTTGGTGCTTTTAGAAGCCTGAACTGGTTAAAAGACGCTCAAAAGCCTGAACCTGTGCAAACCCAGATGATTTTTGTCCATGCAATTGAACATGATTATTCCTATTGATAGTTTTTATAGGCTGTTTCCATGGTGGATTTTGCCTGAAAAGAGCCCACAGTGTGCGCAGGTATGTGCACACAGCCCCTCGGTGTGCGCAGGTAAGTGCACACAGCCCCTCGGTGTGCGCAGGTAAGTGCACACAGCCCCTCGGTGTGCGCAGGTAAGTGCACACAGCCCCTCGGTGTGCGCAGGTAAGTGCACACAGCCCCTCGGTGTGCACAGGTAAGTGCACACAGCCCCTCGGTGTGCGCAGGTATGAGCACACAGCCCCTCGGTGTGCGCAGGTAAGTGCACACAGCCCCCTCGGTGTGCGCAGGTAAGTGCACACAGCCCCTCGGTGTGCGCAGGTAAGTGCACACAGCCCCTCGGTGTGCGCAGGTAAGTGCACACAGCCCCTCGGTGTGCGCAGGTATGTGCACACAGCCCCTCGGTGTGCGCAGGTATGTACACACAGCCCCTCGGTGTGCGCAGGCATGTGCTCACAGCCCCTCGGAGTGAGCAGGTATGTGCTCACAGCCCCTCGGTGTGCGTAGGTATGTGCACACGGCCCCTCGGTGTGCGCAGGTATGAGCACACGGCCCCTCGGTGTGCGCAGGTATGGGCACACGGCCCCTCGGTGTGCGCAGGTATGGGCACACAGCCCCTCGGTGTGCGCAGGTATATGCACACAGCCCCTCGGTGTGCGCAGGTATATGCACACAGCCCCTCGGTGTGCGCAGGTATATGCACACAGCCCCTCGGTGTGCGCAGGTATGGGCACACAGCCCCTCGGTGTGCGCAGGTATGGGCACACAGCCCCTCGGTGTGCGCAGGTATGGGCACACAGCCCCTCGGTGTGCGCAAGTATGTGCACACAGCCCCTCAGTGTGCGCAGGTAAGGGCACACAGCCCCTCGGTGTGCGCAGGTAAGTGCCCAAAGAGATTTTTGAGGAGGTCATAAACTAAGGCAACGTTCATACATTGAGTATTTGGTGAGTTTTTACCTCCAGTATTTGTAAACCAAAACCAGGAGTGTGAAAAAATGCAGAAGTGATGCCCATGTTCTACAAATACTGAGCTAAAAAAACTCACCAGAAACTCAATGTGTGAATTTGGCTTTAGTTTTTGACCTAAAAAAACTCTGGTCAGTCAGCTATCTGCACACAAATAGTGAATGGGGCCTCACAGTTTTGTTTTTCAGTTTTTAATTTCCTGAAGTGTTTTCTTATTGCACTTTTAATTAGAAGCATAAAAACACATATAAAAGCCGGAACCGCAGCGTGAAAGCAATAACACAAGTGTTTCAAGTGTTTCTGAGCATTTTTTTTTTTGTTTAAGGGCAGATCAACTCTGCAAAAATCTTTCAGAAAACTGTGCGTGCGCCTCCGGTCCAATATTCTGCATTATGACACCGTGGTGCTGGGCTCGTATAGAAAACCCTGAGAAGCCGACAATTTGGGGCCAATTTTATTCCAGAAAAGGCATCGGCCAAAACTTCTGGTCCACGATTTGCAATGTAAAGAACGTGCAGGAAATCCGGAATGTAAACTGTGCAAATTGGGGACTGCAGATCTCTCCGCACTGACTCGGTCCCTTCCGCACATTCCCTAAGTGCGCCAAAGGGTAAAATTCCCTCTGAAGATGGATAATATCATGGGTGCCATTATTCTGGAAACCCCTGGGAGTTGAATGACTGTCGTGCATGAAGCGCCCCATTCAGAATGTGTCCCATAGGTGTGCCCCCTTCAGAATGTGTCCCATTGGAGTGCCCCCTTCAGAATGTGCCCCATTGGACTGCCCCCTTCAGAATGTGCCCCATTGGAGTGCCCCCCTTCAGAATGTGCCCCATTGGAGTGCCCCCCTTCAGAATGTGTCCCGTAGGAGTGCCCCCTTCAGAATGTGTCCCATAGGAGTGACCTCTTCATAATGTGTCCCATAGGAGTGACCCCTTCATAATGTGTCCCATAGGAGTGCCCCCTTCAGAATGTGTCCCATAGGAGTGCCCCCTTCAGAATGTGTCCCATAGGAGTGACCCCTTCATAATGTGTCCCATAGGAGTGACCCCTTCATAATGTGTCCCATAGGAGTGCCCCCTTCAGAATGTGTCCCATAGGAGTGCCCCCTTCAGAATGTGTCCCATAGGAGTGACCCCTTCATAATGTGTCCCATAGGAGTGACCCCTTCATAATGTGTCCCATAGGAGTGCCCCCTTCAGAATGTGTCCCATAGGAGTGCCCCCTTCAGAATGTGTCCCATAGGTGTGCCCCCTTCAGAATGTGTCCCATTGGAGTGCCCCCTTCAGAACGTGTCCCGTAGGAGTGACCCCTTCATAATGTGTCCCATAGGAGTGCCCCCTTCATAATGTGTCCCATAGGAGTGCCCCCTTCAGAATGTGTCCCATTGGCGTGCCCCCTTCAGAATGTGTCCGATAGGAGTGACCCCTTTAGATTGTGCTCCATAGGAGTGACCCCTTTAGATTGTGCCCCATAGGAGTGCCTCCTTCAGACCGTGCCCAAGAGGAGTGCCCCCTTTAGACTGTGCACCATAGGAGCGCCCCCTTCAAACCGTGCCCTGTATAAGTGCCCCCTTCAGACCGTGTCCCATAGGAGTGCCCCCTTCAGAATGTGTCCCATTGGCGTGCCCCCTTCAGAATGTGTCCGATAGGAGTGACCCCTTTAGATTGTGCCCCATAGGAGTGCCTCCTTCAGACCGTGCCCAAGAGGAGTGCCCCCTTTAGACTGTGCACCATAGGAGCGCCCCCTTCAAACCGTGCCCTGTATAAGTGCCCCATTCAGACCGTTCCCTGTAGGAGTGCCTTATTCAGACCGTGCCTCATTGGAGTAACCCCTTCAGAGCATGCCCTATAGGAGTGTTCCTTTAAGACTGTGCCCTATAGGAGTGCCCCCTTCAGGTTGTGCCCCACAGGAGCATCTCCTTCAGACCGTGCTCCATAGCAGTGCCCCCTTCAGACTGTGCTCCATAGGAGTGCCCCCTTCAGACTGTGCTCCATAGGAGTGCCCCCTTCAGACTGTGCTCCATAGGAGTGCCCCCTTCAGATCATGCCCCAGTAGGAGTGCCCCCTTCAGACCGTGTTCCACATGAGTGCCCCCTGCAGACTGTGCCCAAGAGGAGTGCCCCCTTTAGACTGTGCACCATAGCAGCGCCCCCTTCAAACCGTGCCCTGTATAAGTGCCCCCTTCAGACCGTGCCCCATAGGAGTGTTCCCTTCAGTTTTTTGCCCCATTGGAGTGTCCCCTTCAAACCGTACCCCACAAGAGCACCCCCTTCAGACTGGGTCCCATAGGAGTGCACCTTTTAGACTGTGCTCCATAGGAGCGTCCCCTTCAAAGCATGTCCCGTAGAAATACCCCCTTGAGACTGTGCCCCATATGAATGCCCCCATCAGACCGTGCCCCACGGAAGTGCCCTCTTCAGAACGTGTCCCACAGGAGTTCCCCCTTCAGACTGTGCCCATAGACGTGCCCACTTCAGACCGTGCCCCATCAATGTGTGTTTGGGTGCCGGGATCTATCCGATGATGGAGCCAATGTCATGGACAAGAAGCCTTCTGGAAGTGTTGCTTTCCTCGTGGTTTTGCATTGCTCGGAGGATTTACCACTTTTCCAAGAATCCCGTAGGTCTCCCCTTGTTCCGGTGATGTTGGTGTATGGATATGCTGTGCTGTCACGCTCCCCGGGTCCTCGGTTCCGCTCCCCGGGTCCTCACCCCCGCTCCCCCGGCTCACCTGCCACGCTCCCCGCTCTCCAGCCTCCGGGGCCCGTCCTTCCCAGGCCCCCTGGTCTCCGATCCCGGCGCCCGACGGCTTCCCAGGCCCTGGCCGGCTCCCCTGCGTCCTCCCCTCAGCTTCCTTCCCTGGCTTCTGGCACCCGGACGGCGCGCATGCGCATTAGGGCGCGCGGTCACTGACCCTTTCTTAAAGGGCCAGCGTCCATTAACAGGAAATGAGGCTAAACAGGTACAGGGTATAAAGGGGGTTATTGTCCAAGGGGGCGGGGCCTGATCTTCGTGTTTCCTAAGCTAGGAGTCAGGTCTCCTGGTGTCTCTGTGCATATACTCACCTATCTCTCTTGTAGAGCCGTGCCTGCCTCGCCATCCAGTCCTGCCGTATCCTGAACCCCGAACGCTGTCCATCTGCCATCCTGACAGTCTGCACCATCTCGGATCCCTGCGGTGACCCGTCATCTCGCTCCAAAGGTTCCGGACCCCGCCTGACATCATCTCGGCTTCCGAACCTGAGCTGCGTCACCCGGACTACCACCCGTGACTCCGTGGTCCCAGGGACTTCTCCGCTATACTCGTGTGCACGGACTGTTCTGCTGTTTATAGTGTTCCAGCTACCGGACTCTTTACTACCATCTAGGAGTTCGGCCCAGTGGATCCACCTCCTGGGTCTGCCCGACCACCTGGCCGTGACAGTAAGATCAGGCCATGGATCCCGCTGCAGCACTAGCAGCCGTACAGGAGGAACTCCAACGCCAGCGTGAAGTCCAGACCCGCATGCTGCAATTCATGTCTTCTGTGGACACCCGCCTGAACACGCTACAGACGGCAGTTACGACTTCAACATCCCGGGCTTCCACTAGTCAATCCACGGATCCAGCTCCTGTGGCGACTTCTTCAGATACCACCAGACTTCGGTTGGCTTCACCACCCCGGTACGCCGGAGACCCCAAGACCTGCAGGGGATTCTTAAACCAATGCTCCCTCCATTTCACGCAGCTGCCGCATTTGTTTGCCTCCGACCAAGCCAAGGTCGCCTTCATCATGTCCCATCTAGAGGGTGAGGCACTGGCGTGGATGAACCCCTTGTGGGAGAAGGGGGATCCTGTGACCACGAACATCCAGGACTTCCTGCAGGCATTCCGTGGTACTTTTGATGAGCCCGGACGCGCCTCCGCGTCTGCTTCGTCTCTTCTCCGGTTACGTCAGGGGACTCTGACGGTGGGTCAATACGCGATCCGGTTTCGCACCCTGGCCTCAGAACTCGGGTGGAACAACGAGGCCCTAACCGCCGCCTTCTGGGAAGGACTCTCAGGGCGAATTAAAGACGAGCTGGCGGGCCGTGACGTACCGACCACCCTGGATGCCCTGATTGCCCTAGCGACTCGAGTGGACATTCGCTTTCAGGAGCGATCCAAGGAAGTGTCCCGTGAGAGACGTCCAGTACGGCATTCCTCTCCTCCGCAGAAACCCTCCGTACTTCAGTCATCGACAGCTGGGGCTCCCGTCCACGAGCCCATGCAGATCGACCGAGTGCGTCAGTCTGAACAACGTCGAGCAGAGCGGCTCGCCAAGGGTCTCTGCTTCTACTGCGGAGAGGGCACACACCTGCTACGCTCCTGTCCAGAGAGGCCGGGAAACTCCAAAGCCTAGGGTTGGTAGGAGAGGCCACCCTAGGTGCTGGGACCCTCTCTGACCCGGTTACATGGACAGTGCAAGTGACTACGGGAGAGACGCGGTTCACGGCTGATGCCTACCTCGATTCCGGGGCAGCAGGCAATTTCATCCAGCAGGCCACGGTGGACAAGTACCGGGTGCCTGTTATTCCACTCGACAAGCCCCTAGTGATTGCCTCGGTGGATGGGAGACCCCTCTCTGACACCATCTCCTGGATCACCAGGCCGGTCGAACTGCGTATCGGTGCCCTTCACACCGAGAACATCGCTTTCTACGTTCTCCCACACATGTCCCACCAGATCCTGCTGGGACTTCCATGGTTGCGGACACACGAACCTTCAGTTAGCTGGGGCACTGGCGAGATCACCCGATGGGGCTCTTCGTGTCATGAGAGGTGCCTAAAGTCAATACAACCCATCCGACGACCTCCGGTTCCAGAGAACCTACCGGGGCTGCCCTCGGCCTATTGGTCCTTTGCAGATGTCTTTGATAAAAAGGAATCCGAGGTACTGCCGCCACATCGTCCATACGATTGTGCCATCGACCTGCTCCCAGGAACAACACCACCACGAGGACGCATATATCCTTTATCTCCAGCCGAAACAAGGGCCATGTCTGCTTACATCTCAGAGAGCCTGGCAAGGGGGTTCATTCGGAGATCCTCCTCTCCTGCTGGAGCAGGTTTCTTCTTTGTCAAGAAGAAAGAGGGCGACTTACGCCCATGCATAGACTACCGGGGTCTGAATCAAATCACCGTAAAAAACAAGTACCCTCTGCCGCTCATTCCCGAATTGTTTGACCGGCTTAGAGGAGCTCGTGTGTTCACCAAGCTGGATCTTCGGGGTGCTTACAATCTGGTACGCATCCGCTCTGGTGACGAATGGAAAACCGCGTTCAATACGCGCGATGGACATTATGAATACTGCGTGATGCCCTTCGGCCTGTGTAACGCTCCTGCCGTCTTTCAAGAACTGGTGAACGACGTGTTCCGGGACCTTCTCTACATCTGTGTGGTAGTGTATCTAGATGACATCCTTGTCTTCTCTCCGGACCTCCAAACCCACAGAGAAAACGTACAGCTGGTTCTACAAAGACTGAGAGAGAATCGTCTGTACGCAAAGTATGAGAAGTGTGTCTTTGAGCAGTCTTCTCTCCCCTTTCTGGGGTACATCATCTCTGATACTGGACTGCAGATGGATCCCAAGAAGGTCTCCGCCATTCTCAACTGGCCTCCTCCTTCTGGACTGAAGGCAATCCAACGCTTCCTGGATTCGCCAACTACTACCGCCAGTTTATCCCTCACTTCTCTGCCTTGACTGCTCCTCTCTCCGCTTTGACTAAGAAGGAGGCTAATCCAAAGGACTGGTCACCTGCGGCTGAACGCCGCGTTTGGCTCTCTGAAGCGGGCTTTTGCTTCTCTCCTGTACTCCACCGTCCGGAGTTAAACCGCCAGTTCACCTTGGAGGTGGATGCCTCCTCCTCAGGAGCCGGAGCAGTGCTCATGCAAAAGTCCTCCTCCGGGAAGATGGTGACTTGCGGATTCTTCTCCAAGGGCTTCTCAGCGCCTGAACGCAACTACACCATCGGTGACCGAGAGCTCTTGGCAGTCAAACTGGCTTTGAGGAATGGCGCTACCTCCTGAAGGTGCAGTGTACCCCGTGATTATTTACACGGACCACAAGAACTTGGAATACCTACGGTCCGCTCAGCGTCTGAACCCACGGCAAGCCAGGTGGTCCCTATTCTTTGCCAGGTTTGATTTCCAGCTTCACTTCCGACCCGCGGACAAGAATGTAGTACGCGCTGATGCCTTGTCCAGGTCTTTCATGCCCATGGAGCAGGAGGAAGAGACTACCCAACCCATCATTTGTCCTAGTAAAATCATTCCGGTGGCCCCTGTCACCCTGGCCCAGATACCGCCCGGGAAGACCTATGTCTCCGAGGTAGACAGGGAAAAAGTGTTACACTGGGGTCATGCCTCGAAAACAGCCGGTCATGCTGGTCAGAAAAAGACATGGGGTGCGATTGTACGTCATTATTGGTGGCCATCCCTTCGCACGGACGTCGCTGCTTTTGTATCCGCCTGTTCCTCTTGTGCCAGGAACAAGACGCCCAAACACCTCCCATATGGCCGTCTTCTGCCTCTGCCGATACCCTCAGTTCCGTGGCAACACATAGCAATGGACTTTATTACGGACTTGCCATTGTCCTCCGGACACACAGTCATATGGGTCGTGGTGGACCGGTTCTCTAAAATGGCCCATTTCGTCCCTATGGCTGGACTGCCCTCTGCTCAGGAACTCGCGGACGCCTATATACAACACATCTTCCGCTTGCATGGCTTTCCATTACACATCGTATCCGACAGAGGAACTCAGTTCACCTCCCGCTTCTGGAGGGCTCTCTGTAAACATCTGGGAGTGACTCTGGACTTTTCATCTGCATACCATCCTCAGTCTAATGGCCAGGTAGAGAGGGTCAATCAAATCTTGACCTCTTTCTTACGTCACTATGTTAACGCCCATCACGACGACTGGTCCGCTCTTCTTCCTTGGGCTGAATTCTCCCACAACCACCACATCAGTGAGTCGTCCTCCAGCTCTCCCTTCCATGTCGTTTACGGACTTCAGCCTTCCATCCCATTGCCTGTATCCCCTTCTTCGGATGTCCCTGCTGCAGATACAGTAGCCCGTGACTTTGCAACCATTTGGGACTCTGTCAAAGCGTCCCTTGGGCGTGCTTCCTGCGGATGAAAAGACACGCAGACAAGAAACGTCTGGACCCTCCGTGTTTCTCTCCTGGAGATCTCGTCTGGCTTGCTTCCCAGTACGTCCGCCTGAAGATACCATCATACAAGCTGGGTCCTCGCTACATTGGGCCGTTTAAAGTCCTCAACAAGATCAATGAGGTCTCCTACAAGCTACAGCTCCCGGCCACGATGAGGATACCCAACTCATTCCACATCTCCCTGCTCAAGCCGGTTGTCCTTGGTCCCTTCTCCGCTGCTGCCAGTCCGGCTCCTCCACCTATTGCCGATGACGACATCTATGCGGTAAGGGATATCGTGGCCATGAAGACTGTACGAGGTCGACAGTTCTTCCTGGTGGACTGGGAAGGGTATGGTCCTGAGGATAGGTCCTGGGAGCCCAGGGAGAACGTGGGCACTCTCTGATCCGTGCCTTCATGTCCCGGTTGCGGGGAGGGGGGCGTGGGGGGGGGTACTGTCACGCTCCCCGGGTCCTCGGTTCCGCTCCCCGGGTCCTCACCCCCGCTCCCCGGCTCACCTGCCACGCTCCCCGCTCTCCAGCCTCCGGGGCCCGTCCTTCCCAGGCCCCCTGGTCTCCGATCCCGGCGCCCGACGGCTTCCCAGGCCCTGGCCGGCTCCCCTGCGTCCTCCCCTCAGCTTCCTTCCCTGGCTTCTGGCACCCGGGCGGCGCGCATGCGCATTAGGGCGCGCGCGGTCACTGACCCTTTCTTAAAGGGCCAGCGTCCATTAACAGGAAATGAGGCTAAACAGGTACAGGGTATAAAGGGGGTTATTGTCCAAGGGGGCGGGGCCTGATCTTCGTGTTTCCTAAGCTAGGAGTCAGGTCTCCTGGTGTCTCTGTGCATATACTCACCTATCTCTCTTGTAGAGCCGTGCCTGCCTCGCCATCCAGTCCTGCCGTATCCTGAACCCCGAACGCTGTCCATCTGCCATCCTGACAGTCCGCACCATCTCGGATCCCTGCGGTGACCCGTCATCTCGCTCCAAAGGTTCCGGACCCCGCCTGACATCATCTCGGCTTCCGAACCTGAGCTGCGTCACCCGGACTACCACCCGTGACTCCGTGGTCCCAGGGACTTCTCCGCTATACTCGTGTGCACGGACTGTTCTGCTGTTTATAGTGTTCCAGCTACCGGACTCTTTACTACCATCTAGGAGTTCGGCCCAGTGGATCCACCTCCTGGGTCTGCCCGTCCACCTGGCCGTGACATGTGCTTACCCCAAGACAACAAACACCTTTATAGCACTCGGCGAACCAGGGGGGCACAACACTGGGGGATAGGACGTCTCCTACCGGACTACAACGTGCAGCATCCGCACTACCGTGTGGCAGATGTGAATACTGAACTTATGTCAGAGGATCAGTCTGTGCTATACAGCCGGCGCCTGGGTCTATCTGCTACGATCTAACGCTCGCGCCAATCGGCAATAGATTAACCTCTTATATGCCGCTGTCAATCACTGGAAATGGGAAAGGTATGTACATGACAGCAGGGAGCTTGGCTCTGTCATGGCAGCCGGGGGTCCGACATAAGGTCCCATGTTTCAGGTAAAAACAATTAAAAATGTAAAAAATAACAATTAAAAATAATAAAAAATATTTGGTATCTATCCATGCACAACTGTTAAAACTAATAATGTTAACATTTTTTTTGCTAATTTCGTCTCCAAAAAAAGAAAAAAAGAGGTAAGAACATCGTTCGGACCCCAGAATGGTGATGGGATAAAACACGGCCTGGGACGCACAAAAATCAAATCCCAACACAGCGAGCAAAAACTAAAAATGCTATATTTCTCAGAAGGTGAAGAGAAAAAATCAAAAGTGACATTTTGGGAAGTGGAAAGGGGTGAAATTTGACCATAGTGGTCCTCCAAGACTTTCACAGGGTCCTGAAATTGGAAATGTCGCAAAAACCAGAGGTAATTAATCACATCTTGCTTTACTGCTTAGCGCGTGTTGCGCGCCCTCTGCTGGAGCTTTGCAGCATAAACAGTGATATTCACTATTCTGGAAGTTTTTTGGTCCGTCTCACCCGCCGTCCTCTTCTCGTTGTCATGGCTACAGGGCCGCGTTTTCCTGTTATTGCTGACCGTACACACCGGAGTGGAGGCGTCTCCGTCCATCTGCGGCAATGGTGCTCAGTGAGTGGCCTCCTATGTTTGTTTCTATCTGTTATGTCTCTGCACATGCGGGTGACCCACAAGTTCCAGGGAAGGTTGTCCCCTGCAGAGGCACGCTGGGACTTGTAGTTCCACAGCGTGTTCCACAGCGTCCACGCGTTACCCAGCCCCTCCATTCACATCACTGGTGGGTGCCGGGAGGTGGTCCACCTCATTCATTATTGCATTTTTTTTTCTTTCATTTTTTTTTTTGCCTGATTTTTATTTGTTAATTTGGGATAATTTACAGGAATGTAAGAAAAAAACATAGTGAAAAAAAACCCAAAAACATTTTTTAGTTACTTCTTTAGAGTCTGCTTGTGTCCAGCAGTGCTGCAGTGTAAAGCATGAGGGAGATAATTGGCCTCTGATGATGATGTGGATATCGTATTGTCCACTCAGGATGGAGCCTTTCTGCTTTTCTCAGGCAGAGCTGCAGTGTAAAGCATGAAGGAGAGACACAGCCTCTGAGGAGGGGGATATTGTATAGAGTAGACCCTTTCAGGATGGTGACTTGTGTACAGTCTGCTTATGTCTGGCAGAGCTGCAGTATAAAGCATGAAGGAGAGACACAGCCTCTGAGGAGGGGGATATTGTATTGGCCACTCAGGACGGGAACTACAGTCTGCTTTTCTCAGGCAGAGCTGCAGTATAAAGCATGAAGGAGAGACACAGCCTCTGAGGAGGGGGATATTGTATTGGCCACTCAGGACGGGAACTTGTTCTTTCCAGTCTGCTTTTCTCAGGCAGAGCTGCAGTGTAAAGCATGAGGGAGAGAAGCGGCCTCTGATGAGGGGGGGGGGGGGGATATTGTATAGACCCTTTCAGGATAGGGACTTGTGTACAGTCTGCTTGTGTCCGGCAGTTCTGCAGTATATAGCATGAGGGACAGAAGCAGCCTCTGATGAGGCGGGTGATATTGTATAGGTCCCGATCAGGACGGGGATTTGTTCTTTAGAATCTGCTTTTCTCAGGCAGAGCTGCAGTGTAAAGCATGAGGGATGGAAGCGGCCTCTGAAGAGGAGGGGGATATTGTATAGGTTCGATCAGGATGGGGACTTGTTTCAGGCAGAGCTGCAGTGTAAAGCATAAGGGAGTGAAGCAGGCTCTGATGAGGGGGATATTGCATTGTCTGCTAAGGATGGGGGACATGTTCTTTACAGTCTGCTTGTGTCCAGCAGTGCTGCAGTGTAAAGCATGAGGGAGATATTTGGCGTCTGATGATGATGTGGATATTGTATTTTCCACTCAGGATGGGGCCTTGTTTTTTAAAGTCTGCTTTTCTCAGGCAGAGACGCAGTGTAAAGCATGAGGGAGAGAAGCGGCCTCTGGTGAGGAGGGGGATATTATAAAGGGTCCTTTCAGGATGGGGTACTTGTTGTGTACAGTCTGCTTGTGTCCGGCAGAGCTGCAGTGTAAAGCATGAAGGAGAGACACAGCCTCTGAGGAGGGGGATATTGTGTTGTCCACTCAGGACGGGGCCTTGTTCTTTACAGTCTGCTTGTGTCTGGCACATCTAGCAGTGTAAAGCATGAGGGACAGAAGCGGCCTCTGATGAGGGGGGATATTGTATAGATCCTTTCAGGATGGGGACTTGTTGTGTACAGTCTGCTTGTGTCCGGCAGAGCTGCAGTATAAAGCATGAAGGAGAGACACAGCCTCTGATGAGGGAGGGATATTGTATAGAGTAGACCCTTTCATGATGGGGACTTGTGTACAGTCTGCTTATGTCTGGCAGAGCTGCAGTATAAAGCATGAGGGACAGAAGCAGCCTCTGATGAGGCGGGTGATATTGTAGAGGCCCGATCAGAATGGGAATTTGTCTTTTAGAATCTGCTTGTCTCAGGCAGAGCTGCAGTGTAAAGCATGAGGGAGAGGCGCAGCCAGGTGATGCAGGAGCAGGTGATGCAGGCGCAGGTGATGATTGGCTCCTGTTTCTCGCGTCTCTCTCCCAGTAAGGCCGGTTTCACACATCCGGCTTTTCGCCGGTTTGCCGGATCCGGCGCTCTCCCGTACAGACAATACAGTACAGTGACAGCGCTGTAACTTCCGGGTCACATGCGCCGGTCACATGACAGCACGTGACCGGCGCTTGTTGCGCTGTCACTGTACTGTGGTCACTGTATGGGAGAGCGCCGGATCCGGCAAACCGGCGAAAAGCCGGATGTGTGAAACCGGCCTAACAGAAGACTTGATCAGAAGACGAGCCGAACACAACAACTGTGAGATCTTTTCCTTGGAGGAGATCTCCCTTCACCAGCAGGATCTGGAGCGGATCGAGCACCTGGAGCAATGGTGCAGAGAGCTGAAGATCCTCTACCTGCAGAACAACCTGATCCCCAGAATCGGTGGGTGTACAGTGGGACTACAGATCCCAGCACATGCTCCAGTCTGGAGCCGCTCAGAGACCCAGAGGAGAAAAATGCCTTTAATCACCGCCAATATCTTACAGATTGGGGGGTCCCAGTGGGTCGGACCCCTAGAATAAGTCCTGTCAATGAGCAGTGGCCACCTCTCCATTCATCCTCTATGGGCCTGTTGGGGACAGCAGAGCTCAATGCTCATATCTGATTGATCACTGACCACCGGCCCACCTGGAGATTTCATTACCCCATTCTAGGGATCACTGGGACCCCCACCGATCTGCAAGCTGCACCCCTGGATAGATGAAAACTTTTAATAATGAGAGCAGCTTTTGATGAGCGAATCGATTGGCAGGACCCTGGCCCAGGAGCCAAATGTGAGCCCCGCAAAATACCCCCTACCGGCCTTTGCACCTTTTCTGATTTTGTAGGCCAGGCACGATGGCAACGTTGTGTGTGATGCAAGGATGACCTCACACCGGGCCTACAAAATCAGAAGAGGTGGCGGGGACGGCGGCAGGTAGGACACAGTTTGGGCAGCCATGGGCTACCCGAGAATCAATTCACCCATCTCCAAGAATAGCCCTTTAATGGCCTTTTTCTAGAGTGCTGCTTATTTTTAGGCAGGCACTGTATAAAAATAAAACAGAAGTGGTATATACACAGTGGGGAAAATAAGTATTTCATCCTCTACCGATTTTGCAAGTTTTCCCCCTACACAGAATGGAGAGGTCTGTAATTATTATCATAGGTAACTTCAACTGTAATAGGAATAACACAAATCCAGAAAATCCCATTGTATGATTTATAAAGAATTAATTTGCATTTTATTGCATATAATAAGTGTTTGATCACCGAGCAACCAGCAAGAATTCTGCCTCTCAGAGACCTGTTATTTTTTCTCCTACTCTGACTCATTACTAGTGTTAAGCGGACCCGACCCGAAAAAGTCCAGATCCGCGCGGTTTGAGCGGCAGATCCGAGTCCGAACCGTACCCGGGATTCCGGGTGCACGATCTGGATTCGGGTTGTTTTTTTTTTCTCTCTCCCTCCCCCCTCTCTCCCCCCCTCCCCCCCTCTCCCCCCCTCCCCCCTCTCCCCCCCTCCCTCCCCCCTCTCCCCCCCTCCCTCCCCCCTCTCTCCCCTCCCTCCCCCCCTCTCTCCCCTCCCTCCCCCCCTCCTCCCTCCCCCTCTCTCCCCCTCACTCCCCCCTCCCTCCCCCTCTCCCCCCCTCTCCCCCCTCTCTCCCCCCCTCTCCCCCCTCTCTTCCCCCCCTCTCTCCCTCTCCCCCCTCTCCTCCCCCCTCTCCCCCCTCTCCCCCCTCTCTCCCCCTCTCCCTCCCCCTCTCCCCCCTCTCTCCCCCCCTCCCCCCCTCTCTTCCCCCTCTCCCTCCCCCTCTCCCCCCTCTCCCTCCCCCTCTCTCCCCGCTCTCCCCCCCTCCTCCAACCCCCCCCCCTCCCCCCTCTCCCCCTCTACCCCCCTCTCCCCCCCTCCCCCTCCCCCTCCCCCCCTCTCTCCCCCTCCCCCCCCCTCTCTCCCCCTCCCCCTCTCCCCCCCTCTCTCCCCCTCTCCCCCCTCCCCCTCCCCTCCCCCCCCTCTCTCCCCCTCCCCCTCTCCCCCCTCTCTCCCCCTCTCCCCCCTCCCCATCCCCCTCTCCCCCCCTCTCTCCCCTCCCCCTCTCCCCCCCTCTCTCCCCCCTCTCTCCCCCCCTCTCTCCCCCCTCTCTCCCCCCTCCCCCTCTCTCCCCCCCTCCCCCCCTCTCTCCCTCCCCCTCCCCCCCTCTCTCCCCTCCCCCTCCCCCTCCCCCCCCTCTCTCCCCCTCCCCTCTCCCCCCTCTCTCCCCCTCTCCCCCCTCCCCATCCCCCTCTCCCCATCCCCCTCTCCCCCCCTCTCTCCCCTCCCCCTCTCCCCCCTCTCTCCCCCCCCTCTCTCCCCCCTCTCTCCCCTCTCTCCCCCCTCTCTCCCCCCTCCCCCCCTCTCTCCCCCCTCTCCCCCCCTCTTCCCCCCTCTCTTCCCCCCTCTCTCCTCCCCTCCCCCTCTCTCTCCCCCTCACTCCTCCCCCTCCTCCCCCCCTCTTCTCCCCCCCCTTTCCTCCTACTCTGCACTCATTACTAGTGTTAAGCGGACCCGACCCGAAAAGTCCGGATCCGCGCGGTGTGAGCGGCAGATCCGAGTCCGAACCGTACCCGGGATTCCGGGTGCACGATCTGGATTCGGGTTGTTTTTTTTTTTCTCTCTCCCCCCCCCCCCCCCCTCCCTCCCCCCCCCCCCCCCCCCCCCCTCTCCCCCCTCTCCCCCCCTCTCCCCCCCCTCCCCCCCTTCCCCCCCTCTCCCCTCCCCCCTCTCCCCCCCCCTCCCCTCCCCCCCTCTTCCCCCCTCTCCCCCCTCTCCCCCTGTCTCCCCCCCTCTCTCCCCCCTCCCTCCCCCCTCTCTCCCCCTCTCTCCCCCTCTCTCCCCCTCGCTCCCCCCCCTCTCTCCCCCCTCTCCCCCTCGCCCCCCCTCTCTTTCCCCCCTCTCTCCCCCCCCTCTCTCCCCTCTCCCCCCCCTCTCTCTCCCTCCTCTCCCCCCTCTCCCCCCCTCCCCCCCCCTTCTCTCCCCCTCTCCCCCCCCTCTCCCCCCCCTCTCCCCCCAAACCCGCCCCCCTCTCCCCCCAAACCCCCCTTCTCCCCCCCCCCTCTACCCCTCACCCCCCCTCTTCTCTCCCCCCTCTCCCCCCCTCTCTCTCCCCTCTCTCCCCCCTCTCTCCCCCCCTCTCCCCCCCTCTCCCCCCCTCTCTCCCCCCCTCTCCACCCCCTCTCCCCCCTCTCTCCCCCCTCTCCCCCCTCTCCCCCCCTCTCCACCCCTCTCCCCCCTCGCTCCCCCCTCTCCCCCCTCCCTCTCTTCCCCCTCTCTCCCCCCCTCCCCCCTCCTTCCCCCTCCTTCCCCCCTCCCCCCCCTCCTTCCCCCTTCCCCCCCTCCTCCCCCCTCTCTCCCCCCCTCCCCCCTCCTTCCCCCCTCCTCCCCCCTCTCCCCCCCCCCCCCTCCCCCTCCCTCTCTCCCCCCCCCTCCTTCCCCCCCTTCCCCCCCCTCCTCCCCCTCTCTCCCCCCCTCCCCCCTCCTTCCCCCCCTCCCTCCTCCCCTCTCTCCCCCCCCCCTCCCTCTCTCCCCCCCCCTCCCCCTCCTTCCCCCCCTCCTCCCCCCTCTCTCCCCCCCTCCCCCCCTTCCCCCCTCTCCCCCCCTTCCCCCCCCTTCCTCCCCCCTCTCTCCCCCCCTCCTCCCCCCTCTCTCCCCCCTCTCTCCTCCCCCTCTCTCCCCCCTCTCTCCCCCCCTCTCTCCCTTCCCCCCCCCCATCCCCCCTCCTCCCCCTTCTCCCCCCCCCTCTCCCCCCCTCTCATTTGATTTATTATTTAATTATTTGATGACTTACCTTACTACCGTCTTTTTTTACTGTTTTGAACAAGTTGCCTCCATTTCAGTGGGAGTGCGCATGTGCTCACCGCCACGAATGTCCTTCCTTTGCTTCTCTGGCGTCATTCGGGTTTGGTGCGCATGCCGGTAACCTCAGTGACGCCGTCCTGGTGGCCCCCCCCCCCCCCCCCCCCGGTGGTACGCGCTGGCTCCTGATGGCCGTGGAAGTAAGCGGACGTTCTCCTGGCGTAGCACGCATGCGCCCACAATGCCCACTGTTATTGGCCTCTTTGGAGCATGTGACTCACGTTATAAAAGGCCACTACAATTTACCTGCGAGTATCCCCCCTTGATAAAGCGAGCACTTAGACACGTGAAACGCGCGTGGGGGTGATCCACGGCAGTCCCCCCTGCAGGAATACTTTTCTTAACACGGTTTTTATCCCTTTAAAAAAAAAAAACTTTGAATTAAACGTCTTCCTTTACCAATACTTTATACTTGAGCCGGTTCAATTTTACTCTGGCCCTGCAGGGGGCAGACTGCTGTTTCTTATCTCACCTGGCACCTAAATTAACCTTGTCCTTACAAGTATCTTAGCTTTTGATTACATGCATTATAGGATTATGCCATTTATTGTAATTAATTTTTTTACTCTATGCAATCTGAAATTTATGAGGCGTGTTTTATCACCCTCATTAACCACTATACACCTTGTAATACCATTGGATTTTGTCAGTCTTGTATGTTTTTGTCCAGTGTCTTGTATGCTCAATTGCTCAATTTCCTATAATCTCATAATTATATGTACCTTTTAAACTTTTTCTAATAAAAATTAATAGTTTTAAACTCTCTAAGTCCACCCCTTTGTCCAAGTTTGTTCATATGTTTACATGGTGGACATTTGCAATCTATATGGATTTATCCTTTGATGCTATATGATGGATTGATGAAATTGCTAATTTCAATTTGTTATTTAGTCATAGCGACTGCAGGGGTTCAGCACTCGCGATCGCCGCCAGGTCTCCGAGTGATTTTACAGCTGGGACCCGACTCTCGCTGCAGGAGCAATGCCTGCACCGCTCACAGCAGTATGATCGCAGCATTCAGGTGGCTGGGGGAGGAATCGCTTACCTCTCCAGGCGATCAGGTCCCTGTAATGCGATCACAGGAACCCAATCGCTGCCATGGTAACCCCTGGTTGTCACCATGATGACACCAGGTTACTGAGGTATGGATCGCCTCACAGACGAGGCTACCTATGTCACCGGAGTTCCCTGAAGCAAAGTCCCGCCATAAAGACCGCAAGATGAGAAAATGTCTGCTGACACTGGCTATGTGGGACTAGATGCAGGGACCCTGGTGACGTCACATGGTGACCCAAGTTCATGCCATTG